>NW_020539725.1:23321559-23356141 GCF_003426905.1 Ctenocephalides felis
TTCCCAGTGCTGCCGCAAAGAATTCGACAGGATATTGATGGTAACGAAAATACAGAAAAGAAAGCCGCAGGCCGGGACATTATGTCTGTCGCCACAAAAATTGGCATTATCTTCTGTATATTGGGATTAATATTTTTAATCGCCATAATAGTCGCCCTGTGTTCATGGTTATAAGATCTCGCGCTAAAAGACAATCTCACCGAAGATTTTCAACCTTTACGCTTGCAGTAGAAGCGGCTTTTCAATAGGCGGAAGCAGCACTAAGCTCTTGGTGAATACACCTGATGGTTCCTGGCCGTACGGTCGAGTTTTCTAAGAAGTATAAATATCCTATACTCATGGATGCAGCTAGGAAGAACAGGTGGAGGACTTTACCTCCTCCCCTATTCGAGGGATGATCTGAAAAAAAGCATATTAATATAAATTTGTGGACATGCGTTAATATTTTTTTCCCAAATCCTGGTTACGCCCATGTTGCCTGTTGTTAAGCTTTCACTAAGAAATGATAATCAATTATTAAGGGGTCTTCCTATGTGACGGCCTGTTTTTTAGGCATATTTTAGGATTTTTTTTCTACGACCAGTAAATATTTAGAGCTTCAAGTTTTTTATCATTTGTTAACACATATTTGGACAGTATAAATATATAAATTTCAGCTAAAAATATTCAGTCAAACTAGAGTTACAGCGCTCTGAAACACCCCCGCCTCGAAAAAAAGAGCTCCCACTTGCTCCACGATTCCGGCTGATCGGCTTATCTGAAAAAAAATAACGGCGTTTTAATTTGTAGGCTTAAAAGCACGGAATGACCTATAATCAAATGAATATAAAAAAATTGGATTTTTGATAGACAATTGAAATAAAAGTTGGCAAATTAGGCTTTTTTTGTTTTTTTTTTTTGCTATAAAAAATCGAATTTTGAAAATTTTCTATTCAATCGATTGATAATAGTTCATTCCATGCGTTTAAATATATTGAGTGTGCCCTGTAAATTTCAAGTAATTCGGTCCAGCCGTTTCCGATATACAATTGAGGAAAGTTTGAAAAAACACAGTTTTGAGAAAAACGCGTTTAAAGTTTCAAGTCCGTTAAAAACTATTAAAATATCAATTTACTCTCAATCGCCGATGCCTGGTCCATACAGTATTCCTTCCTCTTCTCGTGAAACTCCTTTGAAGCAGATTGTTCAGCTCTTGAGTCAATCCTGGCTTGTTTAACAACATCACTTACGCGCCGCTCAGAACGTAAGATTCGCTTTTCATCCCGTTTCTCAACATACGCTTGGGGCTTCACGACCAACAGGGCATCCCATAATCGACATAACTTTTAAAATACCTTGAAAACCTTCATTAAAGATAATAACTGCTAAGTAGCTAGCAATTTCAACAATTTGGGACCAGAATGAAGATGTTTAGGAGCGAAAGTCCAAATCAAAGAATTCAAAGATTCGTTATTGTTTTGTGTCTCTGCTCCTAAACAACGAATTAATAATTCGTCTTTCGATAAATCTTCGAAAACCGGTTTGATAGCTTCTTGGACTTGCGGAATTAGAGGTGGTTTATCGTGATGAAATTGGTCCAGTTAATTATTAGCTTCAGCCTTACGCCATTTACACCAAAACGGTTTCCACTAAACTTTCTTTTTTACTACGACCAGGATGAACATTTCCACTCGTACTTCCTTTCCGTCCACTCATTATGAGAAAAAAAATATTTGTAGCTGTTGCTCTCTTCGAAGTTCAACCAAGACTAAAATAACTTCGGTAAAATATTATAACAATAGAAATTTCTGTTTAAGTCCATAGAAACGTGTCTAAACTTGTATAAACGGATATATGAATAAAAGGGAGGCCGGGTATAAAGCCGACGGTACACAATAGGCCCGGCTCTAACTGCCAAATCAGCGCTCCGAACCGCTCTTTCTTTTACCTGCTGTATCTTTAAAACGACTTCGAATTTTCTAAAATCGCTTTACTACCGTATTCTAGGCATGTTAAAGGAGCAATTTATGAAATTGCTTTATATAAATTTATTTATATATAACTTATGAAAAAAATCTATTTTTTCAACCCATCCCATTTTAAGGGAAGACCCCCTTAAAATCTCGCAAAGCAATTAGCATATCATGATTTTTTTTTTCAAAATGAATGTTTTGTTTCATAGAGACTAAAAGAATGTTAGACAAAAGAATGTTAGCCATAATTAATATTTTTTTAACTAATAGTAAATAGTTATTTATCTATTTACATAAAATTGTTGATCAGATATCACGTATGAAAATATCAATTGTTTAAATAACAATAATAAGAAAATTAGATTTTAATAATACTAATAGATATTTAGTCAAATTCTGGTAAATGTTATGAAATATAACGGTAGAAAAAAACTACATAAGAAATAGCAATTACAAAATGTGCCAATGCTCATGAGTTATGACAGCATTAAGAATTGCCCCATCCACGTGTTTATTAAACGATTGGTTTAATACGCGTTTTTAAAGGTCTTTTTAAGAAAAATCTTACATATCAAAAATAAATTATCTATCTTATAATTTATACTAGACGTTCTCTTTTTAAAATCTATTAACTAAACAATTAACTTGGTTCTTTCAAACTTGATTAAATTATGATAATTAATAGTATCTCCAATAATCAACTCATAAGATATATAAACATATATAGTGGAGTTTTTCAAAAAGTCCTTTAAAGAAACTAAGAAAGCATTTAAATGCCATTGTGGCGCCTATTTATGAGAATAACAAATTATGAGATAGCTATTTTTGTACAAAGATATTCTGAAATTGAGTTAGTGCGTAATATAAAAATGCGTATTCATAAACCGACTAGAGCCGACATAATCAAAAATTATTTATAGATTTTAATTTTTTTCCTGCGTTCTCTTAAAACTCGAAAAAATATTTCAATATGTCAATTATTTGATTAGTAATTAAAGAACAACAAACTGGATAAATAATATCCACACATTTTCGCCAAAAAATCTGACACCATAACTACTTTGTGGATATATTTTTTAAGACTTAAAAATAAAAAATCTTTAAGATCAATATCTTTGAATAAAAATTGTATATAGTTAAGGAAATTATTATAGAAATTTGTTATCTATTGAAAAATATCGATAACATTTTACTATAAGGGTTAAATCACATTGTAGCTCTTTTCAGATTTTTGTCAAGTAAGAATGACAGAGATATAAAGTGATTTTAGGGTTTGGTTGGTGAAGGAACCTTATTCGGGTATTTACGAACTATGTTAAATATATGTAAGATTATTTATTTATTTAATTGTCATAATTTTAAAATCAAAATAATCACAATAGGTACAAGACTGATGTAATGTATATACACTAATGCACATTATTAATATTAATGCCAAAAGAATGTTCTTGTACACTGTGCAATAGATGTTGTGAAGATTAAAAAAATAAAGTGTATATTTGATGTTGAGTATATTTTTCATTAGGTTCAAATTAGATTCACGTTAACGTTCTGGATCAGCCATTCTGAAACAATAAGAACACAGATATTTTTAAATGCTATTTGCATTAAATTCAATTATAAGTTTCAAAACTCAAAATATATTAGGCAATTAATTTTTCAAAAATTAAATTTTTGTTTGATAATCCAATTACAATGTAGATATTAAAATTTGGAATGCATCTAATTATTAAAATAGAACGAAAGTAAGGTTCACGTAAAATGCTATTGTTGATTATATGAAAAATATATAGATTTTATGCACTATATCAATTATTCATTTTACAGTAAAAATGAACCATGTTGAAAATATTTTATAGGAATTAAATGTCATATCAAGCAATGCACAAAAATTAGTACTTTCGCAGTTTTATTATTCTCTTCAAGAAATTTGAGAAAAATACTAGTGGTTAGGCTAGATTATAAAATTTATAAAATGATAATCATTTATTCAAACAATAAAAATAAGCTCATTGAAATTTGCACTTTTATATACAGATATTTTTTATAATAATATCAAAAGCAACTATTTTAAAAATCATATATCATTGGTTTATCATCACTTACTTGTGAATTTTGAGGGTGTCTGAGGCTGTAATAGATGAAGTATCTTGGGGTGTTAAAAATACATATTGTTTATGTAGATTGCTATTTGCGCTTTGAATCAATACATCCATAACTACCTTTCGATTGATATGATCCTTAAAACAAAATAAAGACAAAAATTAGATTAGACATAGAATTCATGTCATCGTGAGTGGCAAACAAATTTAAAAAACAATATATACATAATATAATAATAATAACAATCATTAGCAAGTTGGTGATTGTGAATTAACAAAGATTACAATTGCAGTGAAACAGATTATTTGGTTCATCCGAGTCAACATCAAATTCTGTATTGAATTAATATACATATTAAAGTGATCTATAAATCATTTCCTTACTTTCTTGCTTACACTCTTTTACAATAATAAAGAAAATTGAACCACCATATGTTCAAAAACACTTATGTCAAAACCAATATATATATATATATATATATATATATATATATATATATATATACACATATGTGTGTGAGTGTGAATGTCTATTCAAAACAATTTATTAAACTACGCCGCTAACTTACCATAAAAACATCAAATTCGTCCAGAAAATAAAATGGTAAATTCATACAGTTCCACAATGCTACAAGAAATGACACAGTGCTGTAAGATCTTTCACCACCAGATAAAGAACGAAGATCCCGCAAAGTTTTTTTATTTTTAGAGTTTTGATTTTCATTGGTTTTTGAATTTTTTGATTGTGGGTCGATTTCAATTTCTAAAGTTTGTTCCTCATGATTTATATTTATGATTCCCTGTTAATTAAAAATTAAAAACAAATCATTGACATGTGTTTGAATAACCGCCGATAAACATAAAAATCAGATATCACCTGGTATTTACGCAATCGTAGCATAAATGCAAAATACTGCTGAACTTGTGACGTCATATGCGCCCGTAATTTTAGAAATACTTTATGCCTCATGTTTACAATTGCAGTTAACTAAAAACATTGAATTCATACATGTAAAATGTCAAATTAGAAAAAATAAAAGAGTAGATTAACACATTCACTCCAGAAGTCTTTGGACCTATATAGTTTTTCTATGCTAAAACGTTTTATTTAAAAAATAGTTTCATTTACATTGAATTATTTAAAAAACAATTTCGTTTAAACAGCAATTCAGTGGCAGTGGCAAAATTGTTCTTTGGATCCTTCTTCTATGCATAAGAATCACTAACTAGTTGGTTCTACTAGGCCGCTGAATTGGGGAGAGATTTAAAGTAAATGTGACACTGTCAAAAACCGCATCAAGAAACAAGGAAGAGATGTTGACACTGTGCTAAACCAAAGCTTTCTGGAGTAAGGAAACCAAATTTTACCTCGTTAAGGGCATCTTGGTGAGATTCATTATTTAATTTTTCTTTTTCATATTCGCTTAGTTTTTCATCATATTCTTTCTGTAATTTAGCTGGATCAAGAGCACATGCATTCACAGATCGAATACTTGATTTAATTTGTTGCAATTGTTCATTTAAGTATGCTATTGTTCTATGAAAATACATGATTCCATTGAGTTAAAATTGGTAATATGATAAATACGATAACACAAATGAAAGAACAAGTAAAATACATTTATACCTTACAGTAGATGGCCTAGTAGCTTCGTCGACCCCGTTCATTAGCTCACTTAATTTTTCTTCTAAGCAATTGACTTGTTTTTTAATTTCCTCACATTGTTGTTTGACAGTATTAATTTTTGTCTCTAAAGTGCCCTTCTTTGAGCTTGTTCTTTTACTCTGCTCTAATTGATCGATTTTATCCTGTATAAACAATAATATATATATATATATATATATATATATATATATATATACACCTAAGTCTGTTTTTACACGGTCTTTTTGTACACGGTTTTGAAATAACACGGTTTGAAAATTGAATATTTTTAATTTTTTTACACGAATTTATTCCATTTAGCACGATTTGAAATTTTATGTACCTAAATTTTTTTTGTCAAATTAAATTTTTGCGAAGTATGTTCATATCACAAAAAAGTATTCATGAAAGAAAAAAGTCTGAAACCATCGATAGTATCGATAGTTTGCGAACACTAGCTTAAAGATTTAAGTGAATTCCCCTTTAGCGCGTACAAACAATTTTTACTGGTCAAAGCAAATGTGAATAGCACTAATTTAATTCTTGTTCTTAAAAATTCTTGTTTTTCACCAATTTTAATAGGTTTTAGAGATTAGGAACAAATCACCCATTTTTGTATAAGATCAATGTCTTTTTTTACACGTTTTTTTTTACACGGCTTCTTCTGGAACCAATCTCCGTGTAAAAACAGACTTGGGTGTATATGTATATATACATATATATATATATATATATATATATATATATATATAAAGTGCAAATAGTACGTTTAATACAATATTGTTCTTATACATAGATCTTGTCTGAAACATGAAAAATATTAAATTGATAATTTCATAAAAAAATAATAATATTACCATGGATTAAGAATTCAACTAAATCTAATAAAAAATTATAATACATGACTTAGGAAGAAAGGAAGTTACAAATGCAAATTTTGCTTAACAGTCAATTTTTGCCCGAGTGCAATCTTAAAATTATATAATGATTTATTAACTTAATAATGACACGCGGGAGTAATTTTTAATATCTATAGTTATTATATTATAAATTAATATCGATATAAAAAATATGTGACAAGCCATAAATTCGTATTCGTTAAATAATAATTGAGTTTCTGTTATAATTATAAAAGTATTAAAAAACTACTGATGGATCTCAATTTATGATCATCAACCTAGTCTTCTGTATTTTAATAAAAAATAATTTTTGATAACAATAGATTTCGTAGACTGAAATACCATGCTAAAATCTATGATGTTTTAGCCTACGATAAGCGGTTGAATTATAAAAATCGATCAAAGTTTAGAATTGCTCCGCGCGCGGATGTATGTATAATACGTTCCGTATGTTTCGTATGTGTACACTTAAATAAAATTCATTTTAGAAGATTTTGAAAGACATCAATTAGAAATCTTATTGATTATATTTTTAGTGAATGCAAAAAATTTATTTTCAAAATGAACATTTTACCTAAATAGCTGTAGATGTTGATTAAGTTGATTATTTACATGCAACTTGCTTTAAGGTAAAATGCTACTTACAACTAGTTTAGAGTTAGTTTCACAAGTCAAATTAAATAATTACCTGCATGGATAAGCAAGCTTCTTCAGATTTCAGAACTTGCGATTTTGCCTGATTTATATTTTCATTAAGTTCTTGAATACAACACTTTGCTCTTTTCATGTCATCTTCAATTTCATGAAGAGAATTCTTCAAATCATTTTCCTTCTTACTTAAAATGTCAAATTCTTCTTTTAATAGCGAAACGCTCCCTTAAGAAAAAAAAAATTAATTTAAACATCGAAGCTTTTGCGTGATATGTGTTGTTGATTCATAATGCATGTATAAGAACAAAAATAAAGCATTTATAATTTTATAGATTTAGATTTTTTTTTAATATTACTTTCTTATTAAGATTTTTAATTTATGCATTAAAGTCGGCTTAGACTTTGGATCTGGTTCAGAGTACGGTTCCGAAAATCGGGATTTCAAAACTTAGGAACCGATTCCGAAAATAGGTTCTGAAGCGACTGACAAAATTAATACATATATGCTCGCACATGTGCACATGAATATTTGAAGTAAATGAAAACAAACTAGTGGTGTATTGCATCGTGCCTCAAGACAAATTGCTGGAACTTCCCGTACCGTAACGTAATGTTCGAGAAACATTAAATGTTTTCAAATAGGTTATAATAAATATTGCAACATTGTGGTAATATACGAGGTCTGTTCAAAAAGTACCCGGAATTTTCGTTTTTTCAAAAAAATATTTATTTATTCGTCTACATTAATGTGGTCCCCTTCAAAGTAGTCCCCCCCAGATATAATACACTTATGCCAGCGTTTTTTCCAATTTTCGAAGCACCCTTGATATTCACTTTTTGATATGTCCTTGAGCACTCTCAGCGATTTTCTTCAATCGAGGAAAACCGCCGTCCTTTCATGGGTCTCTTCAACTTTGGGAATAGGAAAAAGTCACACGGAGCCATATCTGGTGAATTTTTGCACTTTGCAACACTTTATTTCATTTTTTACGCAAAATTTAATACAAATTCTTTGACTTTTCAATTCTTCCATTGTAAAAATCGCCGAGCTCAGAAAAACACGTCGAACCTTAGCGACTACCACAGACAAAGTAAACAGTGAATATAGCTGAAAATTTCATCATACTTTAGGGGCATGTATACCAACACAATAAAAAAAAAATTTTGACAATCAGACACTCCAGACCCGCGAAATTTAATTATTAGTAATTCCGGGTACTTTTTGAACACACCTCGTATATATATAAGAATTATATAAACTGAATTGCAAAGTTGAAATTATTTGTTTAAAAAATATTAGAACTTTAGTCAGAATTAAAATTAAAATCTGAATTATTTTCTATATACAAAAAAAAAATTTTTTGAAAAAAAAAATATGAAAAAAAGAAAAAAATGGAAACAATTTTTTTTTCAAAGGCAATTATTTTGTTAAAACAAGCAGTAAGGTCTCTGAATCATTCAAATCGGACGCTTAGTTCTCTCAAAAACTCGATTTGTATTTTCTGCACTCTTTGCTCCGTATCTCCGTAACGGCTGCACTTGCCTTTGCCAAAAACTAATCAGCACATCTCTCTCTATCAATAGGAATCACTATCAATGTTTTTTGAACCATACAAATCGGTTGATTCCTGCGTCCGACAACGTGGACGAAAAAATGCGGACATACAAAACACACACACATCCATTTTTTCTGAGGTATTCCAAAATGTTCAGAAACCTTCAAAACATGAAGATATGCAAAAATTTTCTATTTAATTTTCGATTTTCGCCCATTAGTATAACTACCCTACGGAAAGTTAATAATCATAAAAAAATATCATAACAATATACCTTCAGAGGGTTCTTCTTCATTTTTTAGTTCTCGCAACTTATTTTGTATTTGGTATGTTTCATTATCATATTCTTTTATTTGGCTGTTCAGCCTTGCAACTTCTTTTTGACCGATACTACATTGGTTTTTTATATCCGTCAGATTTGATTCATAGTTGGCAACTTCTGCTTGATATTCTTCTAATTCTTGTTGTAGTTGTCTACGATTTTAATTCAAAGAAATAAATAGCAATACATAATTATATATAATACTAAAGGAGTGTGGCATATGAAAAGGAGGGTGGAGTATGCAATTGTTAATAATACAAAAATAATTAGCTTACATTTGACGTCCCTTTATATTAATCTCGAGTAGATGTGATGCCGGTTTATCTCCATAATACATTCTATAATTTGGAACGGGATAATAAATAGTTCCATCTTTCAGAATTGCCATTTTAGAGTTCTTTGGTACCATATCTGCTTGAGACATAAACTGCATTGCCTTATCTTCAGATTCAAAAAGCAAAAGTCGCTCTATATTATGTTGATCTATTAAGCAGTTGGCAACCACTGGATCTGACACAGTTATGGCATCAAAGAAGTTCAAGATTCCATTTGATTTGTCGCTATGTGCTTTACTTCTTGAGATATCATGCACCTACAATCACATTAAGTATTTCTTACAGTTACAGTTTAATCACAATATATTTTGACATAATTTTTTTTTATTATTCTCTCTTTTATTTACAACTGTCCAGTTAGGGGCATTTAATAAATTAACTATTAAAAAAAATACTAGTTACAGTGGTACCCCGACTTACAAGCAAAAATATGAAAACTTTTCTCAGTTGTATCGATGATTTTTCTACCATAAAAATATTTTATAGTTAGACATATCAATTAGATGTTAATATAGTTAACATATATTACAATAGTAATTGCGTAGTAACGATTTACCCACGCAAATTAATTGAGGGTTATTTTTAACTATACATGCATTAATAGTGTTTTTTCACTTTCTGTATATTTACAAAATATTATTTGCCTTTATAAACATGGATCTAAAAATAAGGGCCATGTCTCTTGAATTAAAGCATAAAAGTATTGAAAAATATGAGTATGGCAAAGAAGTACGAGCTTAACACATCATAGATATTTACTGTGTTTAATAATAGATACAACTCCAAAGCCTTACTATAATTTATAAGCAGCTTTCTGAGATCTATAATTTGTGGATAAAAAATATTTCAAAAAAGTTACAACAGTTTGAACATGGGAGTTGTTTAACAAAATATGTCTAACTCGTTTCCACAATATCATGAATTGCTTAGAGACATGAGCTTGGTAATAGAATAAAATAAGGTCATATGTCAGGATACAGCACACACACAAGCACACACACACATATATATATATATATATATATATATATATATATATATATATTAATTACCTTGTGAATAAACTTGCTTGAAATTCTAATAGGTAGTGGAGTGCTGGGAAAACACTTTTTTATAATCTTGACTAAAGTTTGTCCATCTTGGGAATTCGACACAAGAAAACCTTTAAGAAAACTGACGCCAAGAGTCTTCTCAATCACACCTGCCCAAGCTTTATTGTTTACTTTAATATAACTCCCTGAAGTCAACAATATGATTAGGAATCATATATATACACACAAGCACTCACACATATCTATATAAAATATTAACTGAATATAAAATATTTTATTTAAGAGATATTTGTTGTATATTGAAATAATAACTTATTTTTTGTTGTGAATTCGTGTTAATAGTTACTTTTCAACTTAATTTATAATTATTATTATCAGCATATAAATAAGAAGTAATGATAGTATTGTATCACTTTATATTTAGGATTGTAATATAAACCCTAGTTCAAAATAATATGTTGCAAAATTTTGTTTTCAAAAATAAATTAAAAGAAGAGACATACCTATAGGACCCCTGGGAAGTTCAGTAAACTTTCCTGCTTGATGTGCCTTCTTAATCATTTCTAATAATTCAGGTATATGTGTTCCATATAAAGATAGTACATTACATGATTGATTATTCAACTGTCTCAGAATGGAAGTAGTTTGGTCTAGAAACAATTAAAACATACCAAAATAGGTACTACTGAAATAACATTTTGAAAATATTTGCATTTAAATAAATGTCACACATAAAATAATTTTACATAGTATAGTATATATATATATATATATATATATATATATATATATATATACATATTATATACATGTACATAAACTGATACAGAAAATCTTACTTATTTTTCCATTGAGTTGATTTAATTTTACGGTTATTCTTTCAATATCATCCTGAAGCTTTGCATTATTTCCAAAAAAAGTAGATGACTCCACTTGTGTAACTTGACGGAAATGTTTCAATTCTTCTTCTCGAGCTAAAAGAGTTTTCATTTTCTGCTCCTTTTGCTCTTTGAGCTCTTGCCAAATGCTCAATCTTAAAATATAAGTCAAAGTTAAATATATTATTGAACAGGCAATCGGTTTACACTTACTGTTTCTCTTTATTTTCAATTTCTTGCATTATTATATTTTGAGAGTTATTTATTTTCATTAGACTAGCTTTAGTCTGTTTCAAAGTTTCAGCCTTTTGTTGGTATACGTCTTTTTCACTTTTTAGATTTATTTTGATTTCATTATAAAATGACCTTAATTTTTCTGTATCACTCTGCTTCTCTTTCAAGCTGTTTACAAATGATCTGAAAATAATAATGTTGAGTAAGCGTACTCTATATTACAAGTGAATGAAAGAAAGAAATAAAATGTTTTTATTTAATAATAATTCAAAAATTACATAGTTCCGATAATGATCACTGTTAATTTATACCCTGCTTGAACAATAGGATAAGCAATAACTGTATTTACAAAACTAAAGCATTTGAGAAAATGGATCTCAGTTTAAACATTTATTCTATATACACTATATTTATTGTGTAAGCAAGGTAAAACATTTTTGATAATCAAACACATACCTTGCAAAAAAAATTGAGCATAGGTTTCTATAGAGAGAACACTTTTTCAACTCGTACGAATATAGATCTTAATATTTTTAATACTGGTATAAAAGAAATGTTAAAATTTTGAGAGTCTTTAAAATCTCTAACAAGTTAAAACCATAAACAAAAAAAATAATTTAATCATTACTCTCTTTAACTTTATCCTTGTCCTTTATAATACTTATAGATAAAATAGAAAATAGTTAAATTTTACTAAACAATGAATTCATTGATTTAGAGACGCTCTTTACTGTTCTATCCTACAAAATACTATACAAGCCTAGTATTTTTGAATATGAATTGGATATTTCTAATAAAGCTATAAATACTTACTGTATTTTTGAATTTAAACTTTTCTTTATGTTATCTTCCTCAGATATTTGTTTTTCCATATCTACTATCTCATTGAGTTTTTCTTCTAATTTTATCAATTCAGAAGACTTTTCTTTTTCAATTTTCATTATATTTGACCATAGTATTTCAATTTCAATATTCTTTTTCGTTTGTTCTAAAGAGTCTATCGATTTGAATTTTGCTAGTTGCTTTCGAATTTCTTCCACTCTGGATTTCAAAGATTCTTGTTTCTGTAAATTATAAATTAAGATAAATTATATATGATATATATTATATGATGAAAAGTTTACAAATCCTTAAAAATGTTCATATGTCAAGACTTATAATTTCATAATTATTATAATCTAGATTTGTATTATTTTAGATCGTAAAAAAAATTTAATTACAATTTGTTTGTACTAATATATTTCCGACATTCAAATCATTTCAAATCGTCTTTATTCATTGTTATACCCTATGAAATACACCGCTTATAGTTTCCTTAATTTTATTCCACTTTAAACAATTATGCAATAGAAAGAAAAAATATTACCTCTAGTATGACTAATTTGAAATAATTTATATTTGTCTTGATTCAGAATAAACATTTAATTAATGTTTCTCAGGAAGTATAATCTTATAATTACCTCTTTGTATTTTTGCATTTGTTCATTACTCTTTCTAATGACTGCAACTATTTCCTGAATTGTAGCCTTAATATAATCTAAAGAAGTAGCTTTAGTAAAGAATATATATCGCTTTTTAGGATCTGAACTATTCAGGAATGTTCTGGCAGTGTCTTGTGTTAAAACACTCAAAGGATTATCTATCATTATTTTAAGGTGGGAGGTAATTTTAAGTAGATCACATTTTTTTGTTGATATAATGTTTCCTGCAATTTACAAAATTATAATAGATTATTAATATTAGTATTTACCAATAGAATAAATTATAAACATAACAAAGCAAAAGCACCTGAATCTGATTTAATTTTGAAGCTAGATGTTCCAGATGAGTTTAATTGTCTCGACACTAATATAGAATCTCCAAATATATCTTTTTTGTATGCGAAAGGACCAATATTATTTATTTCTATATCTATAGTAGTTGCGGCACAGCCCTTTTTGATAAACTCTGTAGTATAAAATAAAACATAATGAAGCTTAATTGAGGCTATTTTAAAGATTAGTTAGATCCAGTAATTTAATATGGAAAAAACTTAATCTTTTGAACAAATTTGATGAGAGACCATCCATCCACCAGTGACTGAATTAATATACCAGATATTTACCATAATCTCAATTGTCTCCCCAAAATTTATAGAATTCAAAATTCAATATTTTTGAATTATTTATCTGTGTGTGTGAATATCATTCTATGCATGGAAATTTCAATTGTTTTAATACTATTTACCTTTCATTGATGTAGATCTATTAGTATTACTGGCTCTTCCTCCTAAAACCACAATTAACGCAGTCAATATAGCACTTTTACCACTTCCATTTCTGCCTATTACAAAGTTAATATTCTTGTTAAAATCTACTTTTAAAGATGAATGACACATAAAATTTCTCAGGTGGATTTTATTAATTTTGCCTGGTCTATCGCTCTGGAAAATTGATGTAAGATATATAAGAATTATTGAGCATAAATATTAGTTTTGTTTAGTGTCGTTTGGAAATACTTACCGAGGTTATAGATTTAACTAGTTTCGCTCGTTTCGCCTCAACTATACCACTTTCTTGGGAGTTTTCCTGTTGTCTTTTATTCGCCATATCAGCTATCAAACCATTTTTTTAAAATAATAAAAAATATTTGAAATTAAGTAAACGACATCATCTGTACTGACTTCTAACTTATATGCTTCTATTCACTGCTAACAACCTTATCTTTCTAGAAAATATATAACATAATTCCTACATCTATTAATTGATCCCAAACAATATGCGATAATGTAATCATATTTATTGTTCATTAAACATATTACATGACAATATTATTACATTGTCTAAGAATGTAATCCACTCGATTTATCACACAATTCGCATTCGCGCCGATCCCGCCATAAAATTTGACAGTTCAAGAAGCTACAATAAAGCGTTGTCAAGGTCGAAATCAATCAATGGTGTTTGGAGATACTAGTTTATGTTTATGTTTAAAATAAATAATTGATTGATTGCTTATAGTAACGAGTGCATTTGATACCTATAAATAATTATAACCAAGCTTTTGAGGTATTACCTACTTTCTCCAGTATTAGAAGAAAATCTTGAACAATGGTATTATTCTGTTATTTTATCAATGTTGAGCATAGAAAATAAATATTAATAAATACACATCTTTTCTTAGACAACAGTTACTTCCAAACGTATATCTTCGGGAGCTCCCGGAGCAAGAAAAAAAAATTCTGCTCCCAAAATTGAATTATCTGATGAACAAAAAGCTGATTTAAGACAAGCTTTTGATTTGTTTGACAATGAACGAACCGGAACTATTGAAATTAAAGATTTAAAAGTTGCTATTCGTGCTTTAGGGTTTGAACCTAAAAAAGAGGAAATTAAAAAAATGGTCACAGAAATTAATCAAGATGGTAGTGGCAAAATAGACTTTGACACTTTTCAGAACCTCATGTACCAAAAAATGTTAGACAAGGATATACGAGAAGAAATAATGAAAGCTTTTAGACTTTTTGATGATGAAGACACAGGCAAAATAAGTTTTAAAAACTTGAAACGAGTGTCACAAGAGCTTGGTGAAACACTGACGGATGAAGAGCTCCAAGAAATGATCGATGAAGCTGATTTAGATGGTGATGGACTTATAAATCAAGAAGAATTTTTAAGAATCATGAAAAAAACTAGTTTATATTAAGCATTTGCATTAGAGTATAAACACATAGTTATAGTAATAAAACAGTTCAAGCTGTAATTTTATTGTAATTCTTATGTATATTACACATAACTTTTATATTTCTTATAAATAATATAGTGCATTTATAATGAATTAAGAATCTAGTCACTAGCCATCAGTATTAAGGTACAAGAATTACTTTAAAGTATAAATGTGAAATAAATTATTTATATCCCATAATTATTGTTGCATTATTTGTACATATCTTCAAAAAAAGTAATAAATAATACTATAAAACTTACTTATTTTGTAACGATTATATAAATTAATCATAACATAACATAAGCCCAGAATTGATTACAATTTCAAGCAGTAATTTAACTTGCCTATAATTTTATTTCACTGTCAACTCTGCAATCGATGAAGTTGAAAAACATTATTTATCTCCAGCATTTACTTGTTGATGAATAATGGCTTAGTGATCCTGTATTGTAAATTAGGATTTTAACTGAAACAACAAACAAACTCATTTGAAGTTATTTCAAGCATTGGTAAAATTTGCCATTAAACTTATTTGCTCTGATAGCTAATAATGCAAACTATCAAAACATAATTCATAAATTACTATCAAATAAATCTACAAGTCGCTTTATTTCTTTAATCCTTGCAGAATATGTGGCTACAGGTTTCATTACTTGTGAAACTTCCTCGGCTTTTGCGACTAATGTATACATGCCTTTAATATTAGCATCCATAGCATCAGTCATTTTAATGACAGCATTTTTATATGTATTGACATTATCAGCAGTTATAGATGAAATGGAATGTAAAATACCGCACAAGTTCTCTGTAAGTGTATCAATAGAAGTAGCAATTCTTTGTGTTTCCATTTCAAGATCATTTAAAATATCTCCGTTGACTTGATGAAAAGGCCTATAAAGTGATGTGATACTTGTTCCTATATCAGTTATATCATTAGGTTTTACATTAGGGCTGGCCAATTTTATTTTATGTTCTAAGTCTTGAGCTACGAAATGTGTCATCTCTCCATCTAAATGAAACGTGCCTTCAGAAGATATACTTGCAGGGCGATCGCACATTGCAATCTTATCTATATCTAATTCTAAGTTATTTTGCGTAATTTGAGGGTTGAAAGATATTTCACTGTAAGAAGCCGTCATTTGTTCCGATACTTCGTCGCCTTCATATGGAATAGGCGAATGCTGAGACAGATCTCTGTATTGCATGCCATCACTAGTTTTGTTCATTATTAATACTCTTTATTAATACTTATATTAATTTAAAGCTGAAGTGAATGCTAAAAGTCATTTAAAATAAATATCTTAGTTACTCATAGTTTAGATAAAACTAACAATAGACTGATAAAGAAGGGAAACAGACCTGTTTACTTATTTTTATTTATTTGCATTCTATAGAACGATTCAAAACAACAATTTGTTCAATTCGTGATAGACTGACAGTGGCATACCAGAATGGTTCTCAAACCCCCCGTTAATCTGACCCATAATAATTATGACATCTGATGTAAACACATCGTTTGAGCAGCGCTCAGAGCGCTCAGTACATACCGATACCGGAATATAAATAATGTGTAAGTAATAATCGGAAAATAACTGAATTATACATTCATACATTATATTTTACGTATAATATATATAAATAAATATCCAGAATAAACTTTACAATGTTTGCAACTAGTACTCAAAAACATAGTTGGACCTTCAGCAATGAAAATGTTATTACAATGCTGCGTGAAAAACATAATATGAGATATCAATTAACATACGGCGAAGAATTAGATACAGACCAGAAACTAAATTATTTTCTTACACCAGAAGAAGAAAAAATTTTGTTGAAGAATTACGAAATTCACATGAAAGAGTTTTGTAGAAAGTTTACGCCACCCATGCCGAAATGTGTTCAGGGTACATCTTTTCATTATTTTAAAAGATTTTATTTGTACAATTCTACAATGGATTATCATCCGAGAGATATTTTAGCAACTTGTGTTTACTTAGCTTGCAAAGTAGAAGAATTCAATGTATCAATTACTCAGTTTGTTCATAATATTAAGGGTGACCAAGCAAAAGCAGAAAGCATTATACTACAAAATGAACTGTTATTGATGCAACAACTGAAGTATAATTTAACAATACACAATCCTTTTCGAGCAATAGAAGGTTTTCTAATAGATATAAAAACCCGTTGTTCTTTACCAAATCCTGAAAGACTTCGCCCTGGAATTGAAGACTTTATAGACAGAACGTTTTTTAGTGATGTTTGTCTCTTGTACGCACCATCTCAAATAGCTCTTGCTGCAGTTTTACATGCTGCCAGCAAAGAACAAGAAAACCTTGACAGTTATGTTACCGATACTTTATTTAAAAATGCTGGCAGAGATAGATTAGGAGTTATTATTGAAGCTGTTAGAACAATAAGATCAATGGTAAAAGTTATTGAAATTCCTCCAAAAGAAAAGGTTAAAGCTATAGAAAAAAAACTAGAAGGATGCAGAAACCCTGAATTCAATCCTGATAGCGCAGTTTACAAGCAAAAGATGCAAAGGTTATACCTAGATGATGATATGGTAGTGAACTGATTGTGATGCAATGAAGAAATGTATATTAAGCATTTTTTATAAGTAATTTATTAAATAAGTTCTGAAGTACTTTCCAAATTTATTTATGTTTGAATATATGATGTATTTAAATTATTTGAACATGCAATAAATAACTAATTACAATTGTATTTTCTGCTTGCTGGCTTATTTTCGTTTCCTTTTTGCATAAGATAGTTTATGGCGAACAAATACTTTTGAGTTTTAAAAAATTAAATTGTTCCAAATGGTTCACAGTAACAATATTTAGAAATTTTTAATTGAACTTTATCTGATAGATCACATGTATTCAATAGGTCCTATTCAACTTGTGTGGGAAGCTGGTCAAGGGAGCTCTTAAAGTCAATAATTGAAACATGATGAACAGAATTATTAAAGTCGTAAGACAACACATAATCTAAATCGAAATTGCTTATCAAAACTCTCAATTGAGAAATAGAAGTAAGAAATTATGTTGAATTAAAGCTACTGAAGCTGCACTTCACAAAAGTGTAATTATTTTCAGCATTCCAGTTTTAACACACAATAGAAATAAATAAGGAATTTTTAGTGATGACTTTAAAGAGAAATAATTGGTAAGAGCCAAGGAAACGGAAAGGCAAAACCTATGTAATCTTGTTAAGAACTTTCAACAACAGGTTGGTAGCAGTTGATAGAAGGAATACTTGATGGTGAATCAGTCAGAAAAACTTAAAACTAATGCTCATACAATCAATATGCATGGAGTAGATCACTTCAACCAATAACAAGCAAAAAAAAACTGGATAATGGAAGTGTGTGCACTAAAGTCATACATTTTGTACACTACTGTTAAAAATATAAATAAAAAGCAAAGTCACAATTGAAGTTTATAAACTTGTTTTCAGCTGAAATATTTGACAAAATATTACATTTTGAGAATACATTTACAAATCAAATACAAAAGGGCAGGGTCACCAACCAACTACACATTATGCCCTGCAACCAAGAAAAAGTACCCCAATTAAAGAATTTTGCATAAAACACAGAGGATCTAATTTTGCGATGTCTGTCTATAAAAACCAAGATATCATATTAGCAATTAGTTCGAGTGTTGAAAAGTTCAAAATGTAGTAATTTTAATTTTACATGTTTCTATTCATAATAATTTCAAAAAATAACATGGATGTTTAATGTATATTATATATAAATATAAATAGAAATCATAAAATAGAAATGCATATCTTAATCATTTTCAATGTAAAATTTCACTCTGCAATTTTTTAAATGTATAAATCTCTGTCCAGAATTAAGAGATTGATTGAGCTATGCTTGAAGTTAATTTGATGTTTCATCAAACAAATGTAATATTTATATTACGCTCATGAGATCTGTCAATTAATTATTTGTTTCATATAAATGTGCATAAACATCATGTTTGAATAAATAGGTAAACAGATTTTTTTAGCAAATTCATTGAGCTTTTTTTAGATAAAAAATGAATAAATATCTTGGTTACATATGTGATATATTTAAATATATATTTATAACTTCAAAAACTGTTTTAACCATAATTCATGCAATAAATGCAACATCAAATATCTAAAAATATTTATCTAAAATTACAAGTTAGATATAAAAATTATTTGGAAAATGATTACTATTCAATTTTATACATTTAACTGTGTGTACTGTCATCCTCTACGAAGTCTTGAGCTTCTTCCATTGTAACACATTCTACGTGGCTTACTTTGTTCCTGCATTTTACTCCATAAAATTTATTTGCATGTTCCAATAACTCTGGCCTGAATGTGGTTGTTATGAATTGAGCATCGGCAGATAATTCATGTATCATATCAGCAACTGCTTTTCTGTGTTGAGCATCCAAAGCCTGAATAATAGAGAATACCAATTACTAATTGTTTTCATTAAGCTATCATCACTAAATTATTGAATAAGTAAGTAAATATGATTTAAAAAGTAGACTTACTTGGTCTATTTCATCAAACAAATAGAATGGAGCTGGGTCACATTTTTGGATTGCAAAAATTAATCCTAAAGCAACTAAAGACTTTTGACCTCCTGAGAGTTGATTCATTTCTTTCATTTCAGCATCTCCTCCGGTGAAAGATACTCTAATAGCAACTCCAGTAAACTGCAAAACAGTAAATATAATAATAATTAATGAATTTAGACTTACTAACAAATTGTATTACTATTTGTAATCAACATGCCTTAGGAAACGCTTTATCAGCTTCTTCTTGAGTAGTTTTCATAATCAAACTTCCATGACCAGTAGGAACAAGTTTTTTAAAAACTGATGTAAAGTATTTTGAAACTTGACGGAATGTAAACTGAATTGCTTCCACCTTACGCTGCTCTAATGTTTCCATCAACTCTTTAATTTTCTCACCTCTATTATAATGAATAAATTAATGTATATGAATTTATAAATGAATATAACATATTTAAACTAGTTGGCATTGGTATTTTGCCTTGAGGCAAGTTACATGAACTTCCCGATTTGTGTAAATAATCGACTTAATTCATGATAGATTTAATAATTTATGAGTAGTTAAAAGTACTCGAAGTGGATTTATTACACATTATTGAAAATCGAACACGTCAACCCAGTCAGAGTATTTTTTAAAAGCAAATTTTCAAAAATCAATAATTTTAATATTTGAGCCAGTTTTTTGTAGGACCTTAATTGTTTACCAAGCATTTATCGTTATACCAGGTAAATCATCTAATTTTAATTTTAACAAATGTCAAAAGAACTACTAATTTTCTCAAACTTTGATGAATTTTTAAAATTAAACTACTTGTCGTAAGGCCGTAATATTTCTGTAAGTTCTATAAGACCATGATATTATCGCCCAAAAAAGTTCCATAAAAATCGGATTAAATTTTTTTTTCAACAGTTAATTACAAGAAAACGGCTCGGTAGATTTTCACCTAAACCTAATCAGCATCGTTCCCAACTAATATCTTTCGAACAGTTTTTGATTTTTTAAAATCGGTTCGGTAGTATAAGCTTAAATGTGGACGAAAGGTTTAACACTTTTTTCCAAATTACAAAGAAACGGCTCGGCCGATCGTCGCACAAAACTGAGAAACGATAATCCTCATCGAGATACATCAAATGGTTTTTGAATTTCTGAAATCGGTTCAGGCGTTTTTGAGCAAACGTCGATGAAAGTTCTAATTTTGACAAATGCCTAAAAAGACCATACTAATTTTTGCAAATTTTAACGAAATTTTAAAGCTAAACGAGGTGTCGTAGGGTCGTAATATTTTAGTATGATCTAGAACAGGCATCGGCAACCTACGGCACGCGTGCCGAGCTTGGCACGCGACGGCGTTCTGCATGGCACTCTACAAAATAATCAGGGCAATCGCAAATATATCGAGACGAAGTGATTTTTAAATAAGAAAAAATGTTGAAATATAATTATTTATCTAATGTAGCTCGCTAATGTAATTCAATCTACATTGAAGCACTTCAAAAATAATTTTACACCCATTGTAGTAATTCTACACCCATTGTAGTATTTTTACAAACATTGTAGTAATTTTACACCCATTGTAGTATTGTTTACAAACATTGTAGTATTTTTACACCCATTGTAGTATTTTTACAAACATTGTAGTAATTTTACACCCATTGTAGTATTTTTACAAACATTATAGTAATTTTACACCCATTGTAGTATTTTTACAAACATTGTAGTAATTTTACACCCATTGTAGTATTTTTACAAACATTGTAGTAATTTTACACCCATTGTAGTATTTTCACAAACATTGTACTATTTTTACTCCCATTGTAGTAATTTTACACCCATTGTAGTATTGTTTACAAACATTGTAGTAATTTTACACCCATTGTAGTATTGTTTACAAACATTGTAGTAATTTTACACCCATTGTAGTATTTTTACACCCATTGTAGTAATTTTATACCCATTGTAGTATTTTTACAAACATTGCAGTAATTTTACACCCATTGTAGTATTTTTACAAAAATTGTAGTATTGTTTACAAACATTGTAGTAATTTTACACCCATTGTAGTATTGTTTACAAACATTGTAGTAATTTTACACCCATTGTAGTATTGTTTACAAACATTGTAGTAATTTTACACCCATTGTAGTATTGTTTACAAACATTGTAGTAATTTTACACCCATTGGACTTATGTACATCAAATTATCAGTAATTTATAAAGATTTTAATACTGTGTACATATTTTGTGTAATTTTTTTGGGTTCAGTACCAAGATTTTTAATTTCAGTATGGGAAGTTCTAGCAATTTGAATTAAGGCACGATGCCATGCACCCCACTAGTTAATAAAAATGTTTAAAAGATAAATTTGGTTATAATTCTTCTCCCCCAGAACCTGGTTATATATTTCAGGCGGCACCCTGAATCATATTGGTAGAGTGGCTCGGCACAACACAGTTAAAAGCTTGCCGACCCCTGATCTAGAAGACTATGGTAAAATAATAATAAAAATAAAAAATAATTTTTTTTTAACACCTTATTACAAGAAAACGGCCTGGCCGATCTCTACCAAAAACTAATCAGGTCGATTCCCAACCAATATCTTTCAAACGATTTTTGAATTTTCAAAATCGATTCAGAATTGCGGGCTAAAACGTCGACGAAAAACTTTTCACTTTTCTGCTATTTACGAAGAAACGGCTTGGCCGATCGTCGCACAAAACTGACAAACAATAGTCCTCATCGAGATACATCGAATGGCTTTTAAATTTTTGAAATCGGTCCAGCCGTTTCTGAGAAAACGGCGATTTACGGTAAAAAATCTGTTGGTGCACACGCATACACACACACACACACACCCACCAAATTTGGTCTCATTCGATTTAGAATGGCTTGAGACGTCGAGAAAACATAAAATTAGCAAATCGGATTTTTTGATGAAAACAAACTTCTCCTTCGGGAAGTTAATTATATATATATATATATATATATATATATATATATATATATATGCATGTATATATAATAGATATATGTGTGTGTGTATAGGATAATTATTTTGGGCATAAATAATCTTTAAGTTGTAGTTAATCATTACATGACATTAGATAAAGATTTATCGCTATAATAACAGAAGGTGCTATCATAGGATAGTTATCCTTCACATGCCATCATACTGAATTTTTTACAATTGTAGCTAAATGTACACATGGATACATACCCAATTGTCAGCTCTTCATGTCTTTTGTTTAACTTCTGTTTTTGCTCTGAGAAACTTAAATATTGATCCATAGCTTTTTTATTTACATGAGTATACTTTTTAAGATTTTGATTTGCTTTCTCCAGCTCTTTAAACAACTAAAACCAATTCACACTTTATTATAAATAAACGAATTTGCAAAATATAAATAAGGCAAATGTAAAGTAAACTATGATATTATGCAATAACTCATCAACTATGAATTGAAACCTAACACATATATATATACACCTTAGTCTGTTTTTACACGGTAGATTGGTTCCAGAAGAATCCGTGTAAAAAAAAAACGTGTAAAAAAAGACATTGATCTTATACAAAAATGGGTGATTTGTTTTCCTAATCTCTAAAACCTATTAAAATTAGTGAAAAACAAGAATTTTTAAGAACAAGAATTCATGTTTATTTTAGTTAGTGCTATTCACATTTGCTTTGACCAGTAAAAATTATTTGTACGCGCTAAAGGGGAATTCACTTAAATCTTTAAGCTAGTGTTCGCAAACTATCGATACTATCGATGGTTTCAGACTTTTTTCTTTCATAAATACTTTTTTGTGATATGAACATACTTCGCAAAAATTAAATTTAACAAAAAAAATTTAAGCACATAAAATTTCAAATCATGCTAAATAGAATAAAATCATGTAAAAAAATTAAAAATATTCAATTTTCAAACCGTGTTATATCAAAACCGTGTACAAAAAGACCATGTAAAAACAGACTTAGGTGTATATATATATATATATATATATATATATATCATGGTTATTAGTGTGTTTTATCATTTGTGATGTTTGTGTTAAAAAATATATATCTTATCAATGTGCACATACTCATACCATGGATTAATAATGGTTTCATATGCTCTATTAGGATACAAAATTGTGTTTTATTATTATTATTATTATTATTGTTTTTCCATGAAATTTCCTTTCATATAAGTTATTTAGTTTCAATTTTTATAGTTAATTTGATTACCACTGAATGATGGCTAAGATGCTAGCCGAAACGTATGGATTTTAAATAAATAAACTTTTAAAAAAACTCTCATACTATTTTTATTGATGTTACACCTGAATATTTAACTCAAATTACACATATATATCAACATCAAACTCAAGACTATTCAAATATATATATATATATACACCTAAGTCTGTTTTTACACGGAGATTGGTTCCAGAAGAATCCGTGTAAAAAAAAAACGTGTAAAAAAAGACATTGATCTTATACAAAAATGGGTGATTTGTTCCTAATCTCTAAAACCTATTAAAATTGGTGAAAAACAAGAATTTTTAAGAACAAGAATTAAATTAGTGCTATTCACATTTGCTTTGACCAGTAAAAATTGTTTGTACGCGCTAAAGGGGAATTCACTTAAATCTTTAAGCTAGTGTTCGCAAACTATCGATGCTATCGATGGTTTCAGACTTTTTTCTTTCATAAATACTTTTTTGTGATATGAACATACTTCGCAAAAATTTAATTTGACAAAAAAAATTTAGGTACATAAAATTTCAAATCGTGCTAAATGGAATAAATTCGTGTAAAAAAATTAAAAATATTCAATTTTTAAACCGTGTTATATCAAAACCGTGTACAAAAAGACCGTGTAAAAACAGACTTAGGTGTATATATATATATATATATATATATATATATATATTTGTATACATATATGTATAACAGTGTGTGTGTGTATGTTTGCAGGTATATTGTATAAAATTCTTTGTCATAGAAACCAAATAAATAATTAATTTTTCTATAACTTCAATAAACTACTTACTTGTTTAAGACTCATGGAATTGAATTTCTGATAAGCCTCGGGTTTTGGCAATGTTCCCAGCTGTGATATTTTCTCAGTATATTCTGTAATTTTTTCTTGCATCAAGTTTAACTTTGATGATAATTTTTCTATGCTTTTTGAATCCTCTTCAATTTTTTCTTGAGCTTCATGTTCTTTTCCTTTCCATTCATCTAATTCTTTTTGCAAAGATTTTTGCTAAAAACATTCATAAAAAAATTAAAGTTATTTACTAGAAAATTATAATAAATGTTATAAATGTTATACTTACAGCTCTTACAGCCTTTTGTAATTTGGATTCCATGCTTTGTAAGTCTTGATTTACTTTATCTATTCTGGTTTCAGCAGCTGCAAGATCTGTTCCACAATTCGCCAATTGTCTCTTTCTATCTTCTACAGATATTTCTTGAAGCGCTTGAACTAATTCTTCTTTTCTCCTAAAAATGAAGAAAACATGTATAATACAAATATATTGTATAGCAATTAATATTAATAAAAACCTTATTAAATTATTTGTTAAGAGATTTTCTAATTTATTCTTATTTGCTTCCAAATTCATACGCATACTGAAAGCTTCTTTATTTTCTTGATGTAAACGTCTTATATCATCATTCAGTGTGTCAACCTCTCTTTGATCTTGCACAGATAATTGTTCAAGTAATTCCTGTTAATAAATAATACCAATTCATAAGCATACAGGCCATAGGATTAGTCAATGTTAAGCAACCTATATTGTAAAGTTACATTCAATAACGAATTCATTCTTTATTACCCTAACCTTCGTCGGACCCGACCCAGTCCGACAAGTAAGATATAAATCAACGCTGTCGAACTTATTCCGATATAAAAAAATGCAACGTTATTCCATTGTCGGATTTCTTATCACATTAGACTCATTGACACATACTATTAGTCAACAAGGTTTGAAGAATATCAGCCAGAAAAAAGTATTTGCAATGTAAAAATAAATGCAGAACTTTGAAAATGCAAAGTATGCCTCATATTCACCTCAAATACTGCCGGAGTTGCACTAAATGTTCTTGTTCAAAACTTGTTGCACTATATGTTCTTGTTGCCAGAATACAACTATACGTTCATGTTCAAAAACAGGATGAATGTTGGGACTGGCAGATGATACAGCTATTATACAGATATGACAAATGTGCAAAAAATAAACATATGCACAATATATTTTCATTCATATAGATTTTAATGCATTATAAAATGCATAACTTTTTAGCTTCCCGTGCATTTAAATTTAAATTTTTGCATTTCTTCAAGTTTTGAATATTTCTGAACATTTTGTCATGTATGTATGGATACCATTTTTCGTCCACGTTTTCAGGAACACAGATAAACCGATTGGAATGGTTCAAAAAACATTCGATTCCTATTGATAGGAAAATATGCTGATTAGTTTTCGGCAAAGGCAGGTCCAACCATTTTGGATATACAGAGCAAAGAGTGCAGAAAATATAAATCGAGTTTTTGAGAAAACTGAGCAACCGATTTGAATGATCCAAAGAACATTCAATTCATAATGACGGGGAGAAGAGGTGATTAGTTTTTGCCAAAGGCAGGTGTGCAGTCGGTTTGGAGATACCAAGCTAAATGTGCTAAAAATTGTAGTTTTTGAGAGAACTTAGCATCCAATTTGAATGATTTAAAAAACTTTCTGCTTGTGTTGATAAAGCATTGCCAGCCAAAAATTTTATCTCTAATTTTTTTTTTCAGAAAATGTTTTTTGTATATCAAAAATAATTCAGATTTTAATTTTAATTCTGGCTGAAGTTCTAAAATTAGCTCACTTATATACTTCAAATAAATAATTTTAATTTTGTAATTTATTTTATACAATTCTCAAAAATTTTAGATTACACTATTTATAATAATCTATTTGAAAACATTTTATATTCCTTGAATATTTCATTATGGTACGGAAAGTTTCAGCAATTTGCCTTAAGGCTTGATGCCATACACAACTAGTTTTTATAAAATTGTCGATGTTGAAACAATTATAGGAATTTCCATATTAAATTAAAAACATTTTAAATTTTTTAACTAATGTTTTATGTAGTAAGATAATAAAGCAAGCTTAGCTATTAATGAATCAATATTAACCAACCTGATGAAGCTCAGATTCTAGTCCATCTTTTGTGGTTTGCATAGCTTCTAAATGAGCTTTGCATTGTGCAAGAGATCTTTCCTTTGGATTTCTGAATCTCTGAATACTATTTAATTCCTCCCGCATCAAACGAATCTCAGTAGTAACTTTATCATAGATATCCCTGGAATTAGTTGAATCACAAATTACAGCCATGTTAATTACCCACTTAACTTAGTGGGTCTGACATAGCATTTCTATCTCAAGAATATGTAATAACTTTCAGAAGATTACTGTTTTACAGAATGTATAAATAGTAATTTAAATTCTTCTTCAAAACTAAAATATAACAAACATTCAAGTAAAATATTTTTTACAAAATGAAATGATAGAGATAATTTATCTTACTAACTTAGAGTTACTCTGTTTAGTTTCCGTCTTCTGCATTTCGAGAACAATACTATTAATTTTAGCTTCTGTTGCTGTTAGACTTTCTCTTATTTCCATTAAATCCTTTTCTGTTTGTCGTATAGATTCCATGTACTCACTCCTTGCTCTTTGCATTTCCAAGCGTGATCTTGAAGTATTGAAATACCCACCGGTCAAAGAACCCTTTGAAGATACCTGTGATATTTTTTAGTTAAAATTTCAATAATTTTTCCAGATCTTATCATTGGTCTATTATAAAAAATATAAAGTTAAAATGTATGAGGAAACATTTCCATCTTCAAATTTTTATCTCCAAATTTATTTTCATAAAAAAATACTATTTGTTTTTTACCAATTTTAAAAACTATAAAAAAAATATTCTATATTTCATAAATCAATAAAATTTACAAGGCTTAAATGTTTTCAAGTACTAGCTGAATCTAACCTGATCTCCATCCAGTGTAACACAGTCCAGACCAGTACTCTTTGCTAAATCAGTGGCTTTCTCGAGATTTCGACAAATCAATGTTTTACCAAAAATGTATCTTATGGCTTTATCATACTTTTGATCATACTTCAATTTAGATACCATGGGCAAAGCATCCTGCAAAAAAAAAAAATATGGTCTTCATAGTATCTATAATACAAACCTCTTTCATTTATCCAAACATAGCATCCAATTTTATCTGAACTTATTTATTTATCACTTTATTTTATATTTTCTTTACTAAACTTGCAAAATGCATTACTTCTGACATATAAGAAAAAGTAAAAACAAAGGATACAAATGGTGCAAATTAAAGTTGTTTGAAATTATGCACCTTATATGGTCAAAGTCAAAACATATTCTTGAAAAATTATCAGCCAACTCATTGTTAATAAAGGCAATAATTTTTTAAACATAATTATTTTGCATATTCAACACTCAGCAGTTGTCAAATAAACATACAAAAAATTATAATAAATTATCCATTCCTTTCATAAAAGAAAAACTAATACATAGATCCAGAATTTTCTTTATCCTAAATCGAAGTTCAAATTTTCGTGATTTAGTACCAAGTTTTATGTGTTGCAAAAATATAGTAAACCTACCAAATGACAAATGTGATAAACCTATAAAAATCAACATAATTGAAAAAAATATGAAAATAATTTTATTCATTTCGATCATACTTATAATACTTATAATTATGTTGTCCTTAGAATTTTTTTTGTCATTTATTTAAACCATTATTTTGTTAATTAACATATTTCTTCTAATGTAATAATGAATAAAGTTAATTCTAATAAACAATCAATAATATTGGATATTTTATTTGTTTGGATCAATCAATAATATTTGGATATTTTGCTCAAAAAAAATCTCTGCTGACTTTCTTTGCATACAAAATATGTGAATACGCAAATCTAAATCAGTGTTTCCCAACGTGGGGCGCACGCCCCACCGGGGGGCAATTTGTAATTTCAGGGAGGCAATTTGAAATTTTTTGTGATTTTAATATAATGTAGTATAGTATTGGTAAAACATTTAACAAAAAATGCTTCTTAGATTTAACTAACAATAAGGTGTTAACAATTAAGGTTTCTACTCTAAGTTAATAATTAAGTTTCTAAAGGTTGGGAATCACTGCTCTAAATGAAATACATGACTTACAGTCATGTATTTCAGACATTCTCAAAGTTAAAAATATATATAATAATATGCATTTAGAATAATATTTATATCTTTACCTTGTTATTGGGATATTCTTGAGGCCTAACTTGTAGTCGATTTAAGGGCATAAAAGTGACTTCTCCCGGTAGTTTTTGATTGTTCATTTCTTTTAGAATTTGTGTGCCAATTTTATCGGATTCCACAATATGATGAAACAATCTATTACCTGCAGTAACCTGTGATTCATTAAAAAAAATTTCAATTAAATATTAAATTTTCAATAAGGTGTACACATGTAATAATCTTCACAAATTTTGTAAAGAAGATATTAGCTTCTACAACCAAAAAATTTAAAGAATTATTTTATATGATTGTAAACAGTTTGGTAGAGAAAGTTGAAAAAGTATTCATTCGTATGGGAATGAAATCTCGCCACTCATGCTATTTGCTTAAAAAAAAAAAAACGGTTTAGTCAGTTATTATTCAAATTTTGTGTTTTCTCACTTAATATATTGATTCCTTATTAAGTCAATTATTTACATATATTAAGAAGTTCATGCAACTTGCTTTATTGCAACATTTCAAAAATAGATTCAGTCCTCATAAAAATATGATCAAAAAATCCTTTGTTAACAATAAATACATGCATATATGTCCAAACAGAAATTAACAGCACAATAAAATAATACATACTTCTACAGCAGTATAAATAGACTTCTCACAACTAAAATTTTCTATGACTGGTCCATAATAAGCTTTAGTTATTTCTGCTGAAGCGCCACCTCGTTGAGTAAAAGTCTCTAATACCTTGCGTACACTATCACGTCCATTTAATATAGGCTGAAAAAATTTGTTGTTTTTTAGTTATCTTAACTTTACATACCAATGAAAAATGATACCTTTCCAGCCATAGATCTTAAACTCTGATCTGCTTTTGCCAAATCTTCTTTGAGAGATGATAATGACTGAGTTAATGTAGATTCCTGACGCCAGAGATCACTGTAAAGTGAAAAATGTGATAATTAAAAGTATTTTTGCATGTAACACCATTTTTAGTAAAAATGCCTAATAAATCATATCAAAAATAATTTGAATTCACATTGGAAAAACTCACTTTCTACTAGCCTGATGTGTGTCCTTCTGTTTCTTCAGTTCATAGAATATTTTATTCTTTTCATCTATACTAGATCTTTGTCTTTCACATTCTGAAGTTTGTTCTAAAATTCTGTTCTCTAGTTCGGCCTAAAAATATAATTACAATTCAGAAAAATATGTCATATGCAAGGTATTTTCCTCAGAGCCAAAGTTAACTGACTTGTTTCTCTGCATCACGTTTCAAATCTTCATTCAATTTATTCTGATGATCCTTCTTATCTTTTATTTGTTTGTTAAGGGACCTAAAAAAAAAAAAAGTTGATAAAAGATGCTACAGAATTTGAGAATGAAAGCTAGGATTATGAATGTAAAATAAATTTTTGAAAGAAATTTTTGTTTTTTATTGATGTTATGGCCGATTATTAGACTTTGTTAATACATATGTCAACATCAAATTCAGAATCATACAATATATATATATATATATATATATATATATATATATACATATATAAGTTAATGAAAATATACTAATTAAAACTTGCTTCAACTCATTTTGAATCCATCTATCTCGATCATCTTTACTAGTAAATTGTGTTCCACGTCCTTGTTTGGCATACAACTCTTTTCGCTTTTGTTCTTTGAGTGCCAATTCCCTGGTACAAGCATCCTCCTTTTTCTTCATCTCATCATACCGAGGTTTTAGGTCTTCAAGTTCTTTCTCTTTTTCAATTATTGTTGTTGTCAGACGTTTCAACTCTGCTTCAGCTCTCAACTAAAATGTTAAAATCGTAATATTACATAATGGAAATTTAAATGTGTATTCAAGTATTCAAAATTTTTGACAATTTGAGAAATTTTAAACCTTTACAAAATTGTAAAAAAAGCAAGCAGGTTTTTTTCAATGATTAGAAAGTTTGGATAAAACCTATTTTTTTTTACTAAATTTCCAAAAAAATGCTAACCCACTTTCAAAACCATTATATAACAATTTAATAATAATAGAACAATGAATTTATAAAAGAAATAAATTAAAATTTTCAATATGTTTAAGAAAGTTCGACTCTATTGATACAATAGTTAAAGTTGCTTATTCAGTATTAATTTTATATACAAATTATAATTTGTAATTTTTATTAAAACCAAAATTAGTTAAACTTTAAACATTAAACTTTTTAAGTGTATTTTAATGGAGAGTATTACCTTTGATGTATTATCACCTTGAACTTCATCTTGCAAATCTCTAATTTGTAAATCTAATTTAGTCTTTTCTCTAAGAATTTGCTGCTGTTCAGCTGACAACACATCTCGCTCTTCTTTGCATGATGCTACTTCCTTCTTAATATCCTTCAAAGATTTAACTATAGATTTTATTTTATCTTGTGCATCTGATACCATTTTATTGTATTCTTTCTGAACTTTATCTGAGTTTTGATGTCTTTTTTCAAGCTAAAAACAAAATCTGATAAATTAAAGTGCTTCTTGTATAAACTTTTACAAACAAAATCAATAAATTAACATTTCCAAGCAGGTATAAATAGATGTTATTAGTCGGTTAGTGTAATAAAATAAGCTAATAGCCGGGTAAAGTAAATAATTTGTACATTTTACTTATAATTAGGGAAATCATATTTAGACACTTACCTCCTCCATTTTAGCTCTCGTCTCATTAAGCTCAGTTTCATGAATTTTAAATTCCAATACTCTTCTTGTCTTGTCCCACTTTTGATATTCAACTAGTTCTTCTTTCTCATCTTCTAGTGTTTTTAAGCGATCATCAATTGTTTTCAAATATTCAGCAATTTTCTCAATCTAATCCAAATGTATTTAACAATTATTGAGTGAATTAAGTTATTAAAACATATAATAACAACAAATACAATATGAATATCTCAAATAAATAAAATAAATAAATAATAAAGTTAATAAACGTTTATTAATTATTTATCAGTTATGGTGTTCACTTACACAATTTTAGTGTTTTATAATAAATTTTATGTTTTTGTGTTTTTCCTGGTTTGATTACTGAATGATAACACACATTAAGTGTTGAAACGCTTAATAAATAACTTTTCTATATTAACCCCTTTTTTAAACCGACGATTGGGCTGCTAAATTACTTCAAATATATTATATATTCTGAGATACATGAATTATTGTTAATTACCTTCCCTTCCGTATCTTTCAAAATTGCCATTGATTCCTCTCTCCTCTCATCATACACACGAGTTCCTGCTACTTCTCGTAATAATTTTAATCTATATGCATCTGGTGCAATAGCCATTTGGTTTATCTGAAACAAATTTTAAATATATGTTAAAGCAATTAAAACAATTTTAGTATTTTCTTGTTATTACTAATGTTTTTAATTTACCTTTCCTTGTCTCACAATGTAGTATGGATTAGAATTAGAAAACCCTGCAGATTCCAATAAATTCATCACTTCTGATCTTGGAACCAATTTTTTATTCAGATACAATTGGTCTTTCTTTGATCCTATAACACGCCTTAGAGAAATTTCATCCTTCTCAATCTAAAGTGTTTATGGTATTTATTATAAGATTATTGTAAATAGAAATCGTAAATAGGAATGCTGCTACAAAATCAAATTTAACACAAATTTAAATAGAATAATAATATTCTTTTCAAGTTTTAACATAATAAAAAATTCAAAAATTATTTACAACATTAAAAACAAATATTAAAAATTTTCTTAGTTAATTTATAGTAGAGGGTTTATTAAGCTTATGAAAAAGCATATTTCATTAATTAACCAAACAAAATTAAATATCAATTCTGTGATTGAAAACTTATTTTGAGTAGATAAAAGATTAGAAATTATATTAATTTTGCAATTTTTATGTGTGATTAAAATCATGTCAAAGAAAGTTTTCTACATTATTGCCGAAAATGAAAACTGCCAATGTTAATTGTGTTAATTTTTCTTTTAACGAAAAGAGACAATATCTTTTCTGACTTTAAAGTCTTTTTACAAAACAATTCCAGCACATAATTTATATACACGTATATCATATGTATTTTTTTATTTACCGGTACACGATTATCCGAATTATCAAAAACTATTTCAACATGGGCTAATAGTACCCTAGGTCCAGCACCCTCATGCAAATAGGCTTGTCTTTGGTCTGGTCTTAGATGACAGAAATCATTACTTAGCACAAACTCAATAGCTAAAAATGATTTCACTTTTAGTGCAAAAATAGTAAGATCAACAATTAAATTTTATTGGAAGTGTATTATACCAGAAAAGAAATTGCTTTTTCCAGATCCATTTCGACCAACAACTACATTATGACGTTTATCAAAGGGTTCAACAACAGTTTGTTCCCTATAACTTTTGAAGCCTTGTATAATAACCTATAGAAAAAAACAAATTATGCAAAGTTTAAATGTGAAAAAAATGTATGTCACAAATATGGATTTAAAAAAGATTAAAACTACCTGCTTGATATGCATATTGAACAGGACATTTACTCAATTTAATAAAAATTTATGTCAGAACAAGTGCACTAATAACGAATACTAAAAAAGTTTTCACCTCGGTTTAGTATTCACGTACGCAAAATATCAAAATATGCATATCAAAATAAATGGCGGCATATTGACCATAAACAATCATTTAACCTACGCCATAGAGACTCATTTGATATGATTTGATTTGATTTCTGACTCGTTAGGGTTTGTTCGATAGGTTTTGTTAAAAAGAAAAAAAAATGATTCGATAAAGATAATGTAGAAATTGTTAATAAAATAATAAATAATTGTTAACCATAATGCCATAGATGCATCCGTAATGCAGATTTTATATTATATTTTTTGTTGGTTGCTCTGCATCAATGGTTGAATTAAATTAAAATTGCTAGGAGAAAATATAAACTTTATCGTAACATCTGATGATATCATAAAACAGCCTCAAATCTTGATGCATTTTGACCTTAACTATAATATGACCTGAATAAAATGAATGAAAATATTCCTAATTTATATATATATATATATATATATATATATGATATTCAGTTTCAGGGCAATACATCATTAAAAAAATTTGTATGACTTTAAAACAATTTTATTTTTCCATACGTTTCGACACAATGTTTTGTGTATCTTCAGTGGACTATGTAATTGAATTAATCCTAATTATTGCATATTAATAAATGTTCACAATGCAAAATCTAATTATATCATATTATAAATGTTCACAATGCAACACAAAACAATCCATGTCATTTTAAATTGAACAATATATAAATTTTTGAATGAGATTTTTATGAATTTGTAAGTCGTAAAGTCATAAAAAATCTCATTCAAAAATTTATATATTG
>NW_020539725.1:23357141-23369945 GCF_003426905.1 Ctenocephalides felis
TTTTTGTCGTAATTATAAACATCTAAATCTAATCTATTAAAAGTAATAATTTATTAAAATATTCTTCCACAAATTGTGGAATGAAAAATGTATTTTAGTTTTTATCTATAATTTCCCATTGACGTCTTTGTTTATACATACGCAATAGTATTTATGAACGCATGAATGATGCTCATTGGTCTGAGCTGTAATTAGAATATGGTTTTTACGATGTCATCTACAGTTGTATTATGGCATCTGTAAATGACATCGGCAATTATTTTTAAATTTTATATTTAGAACGAATTATATGCAAAAACTTGCTTCTTAATTATTACCAACTATTATTGCTTTATTTTTACTATGATTGCGTTATTAGTAAAATATTGGTATAGTTATTATTAGTAATTTTTTACTATGATTGCATTGTTATTAGTAAAATATTGGTACAGTTTGTTCTACTGTATGTAGTAAAATTTTTGCCTATGATTACCATGGTTAGTACGTGTCCAAAAGAAATAAGTTTGATTTATTTTATGAACCTTAGATAAGTACCTACAACTACATTTTTTATAAAATTAATAGTAATTAATCTTACTATTATCAACGAATTACAGTGACATATGAATTTAATTTCTGTAACATTGGTTACAAAAGGACCCGATTCTGCCTTAAGGTAGATCAATGTTATGGCAAGGCTGTTACGCAGTGCTTCTCATATAAAATAGTACTAAATACTGTCAAATGCTTTTCACACATAAAATACAACTTCACTTCAAAGATGCAATTATCTTTATTTTCTTGACTTTTCTAAGTTAGTTTTTTCTTAGCCTTTTCTCTTCACAGCAATTACATAGCATTTTGAAAGTATTTAGTACCATTTTGTATAAAAAGCGATACGTAACATAGCCTTGCCATAACATTGGTCTATTTTACGACAGAATTGGTTTCTAATGTTTCAATTTCTGAATTTTAGAGCACTGTGTAAGCCATTCATAAAACACTCATAAAACAAAGCTTCTTGTGTTCCTGAGTAATTTTATGACCATATGAATTTATTTTATTTCGCATAATTCAGAATGAAGATTAACTTTGTAATATTGGCTGTTTTATCGCATGTTGCTAGATCTCAAGTGATCTATTTAATACTGTGGCTATGACTATTAGGATCTCTTCTACCAGATTTATAAATTCTAACTCGTTGGTTTATTATTCTAATGTTGCTATAGAAGTCCACTTAGTGGTAGCAAATAATCAATCCGCATCATCTCACAATTAGTCATATTCTTAATTAAATATTGAGCGCAAAAAAGTTAAAATTAAAAAAAAAACAAATTTTTGTGGCCTAATGAATTATTGGACATTCCTTGCTTTGGCAGCATGTTGATTTTTTACTTAAATAATATCAATAAAAACATTGAAATTGACAATAAACTTTAATTATGCGGATGTTACTTAAAAGCTATTTTTTCCAACTTTTTATAACGTGTTATGTAAGAAAATAATTCATAATAATTAGATAGATTATAGATAGAGCAGTGCTGCAAATGAAACTCTACCTTCCAATATAAAAAAATCTTACCGGTTTCTGAACTAATATGGAATTCTTATAGTTATAGAGTATTATACAGTCTTTGGTAACATTACTTACAATAGAGACTTTCAATGTCATTTACCAAATTGTATCTTTTACTAATTTTTGTATTATTTTAGATGAATGTTCGTGTGACCACGATGGACGCGGAACTGGAGTTCGCGATCCAGCAGACCACCACTGGAAAACAGCTTTTCGATCAGGTGGTCAAGACGATCGGTCTGCGCGAAGTCTGGTTTTTTGGACTCCAATATACTGACAGCAAGGGTGATTTGACGTGGATTAAGCTTTACAAAAAGGTCAGATATTTACATTATTCTTCTAATAAGTTGTAAGTACGTATTGAATTTTTTCAAGTAAGGAGAAAAAATATTTAATTTAATGATTTCTTGAAGTGTATGAAAGGCATATATAAAAATCTTATTTATAAAATAAAATTATTTGATTATTTTGATAAATTATACTAACACTAAATACGAACAACAATATTGTTTGGTCTATGGATAAATTTATGACTGTTATACACGTCTTTTGTTGATTGTTTGTGGTTTTTAAATAATTTAAACAATGCAACACAAATGATTTGTTGAAGAAGTTAACTCTTCTTTCGGACTCAAAACGTATAGAAGAATGTTTCTTTTATTTCTTTAGATACAATTACAATCATTTTGCTTTTAATTTTTATGACTTCTTTATATATCGAAAGTTAGAAGAATAATATTTTTTTACTGATAAATCATAATACGAGTGAACTGCTATAAAATACAGAAGCACTAAAATCCTATTCGATCGAATTGCTGAGTTGCATGGTAACTTCGTCTTAGGGGGCGCACATTAATCACGTGAGCGAGTTTTTAAGGATTTTTGGACCTCCCCTTTCCCTTGGTGATACATGGTGATATTCCAAATTACCCCCCCCCTCTCCCCCACCAAACATCTGAGTATTTTTAGTTACGTGAAAAAACTGTAAAGTTTTACTTTTTTTAAAAAATGTTTGAATTTAAAAAAAAAATAATTAAAAAACGAATACACCTGATATCTTACTCTACCCCTTCCTCCCCCACGTGGTATTTCGTGATTTTTTGTGAAACCCCCCTTCCCCCTAAAAATCTCACGTGATTAATGGACGCCCCCTTAAATGCTAAGGTAGTTTCTTTTTAAGACCTTCAGTTATTACCTTTAATTATATAATCTTTCGTTATATTTTGGACTGAAGACTACGATTTTTTTTACTATGTACACACAATAAATTGGAGTATCTAGGAGTTATTATTGGGATTATCTAGGAGTATTTATTGTTTATTATGTTTTCTTTTGGAAACGCTAAATGGTATCGATATTAGGAAGATTCATTCTTATTACTAGGTCTAACAGAATATTTTTTTAGTTTGTGGAATAAAACAAAATAGTTTTTTTATTTTGCCATTTAACTTTATTGATTAATATGAATGCTATTATTATTAATGATCTCTTGCCAACGTGAGGCAATTTAACCAAAATTTAACCAGTGCTTGTTTGACATCTTCTTCATTTTTCATATTTTTGCACGTCAATTTTTTTAAGGGCAGAACAAGTAATCATAAGTATGCATGCAATCTACTTTTCATCACCAGTTATCATCCGATTCAAAAAGAGTCTGATTTTAATCAATCCTTTCAGAAAAAATTGTTAAACTGAATTAGGTCTTTCTCTGATCTCCAATGTTGCCCTAACAATATTTTGTACCATCTTATGCATGTTATATCAGAAACAGTACCTTCACCACATACTTTCAATGAATATCAAACGCATTTCTTCCTTGTGAAATTTCATATAGAATACACTAAATGAACATTAGCAATTTCCATGGGAGTTCTATCATTTATACTACTAATTTTTTTTTTTTGTCAATCAAAACTTGATTACTTGAATCACTACTAATTTGACTGTCAATTTTAGTTTATTTTTTACTTCAGTATGTATACATTAAAAGCGATAAAAATATATATCGTCCAATATCGTCCGAATATATATTAATAAAATAAACCTGGCGAAAATGATGTCATAGATTTGGACAGAACTTCTCAGTAGACCTAATTATACAAATATATAAATTAAACGTTGCGAAGTTTTTACAATTTTACATTTGTTCTCTTATCGCCACAGATAAGAAAGGTGTACATATATGTATTATATATACTTGCATATATATTATATATATATATATATATATATATATGCATGCTTATCACTTCCTTTCCTGGAGACATAGTACATTATTGTTCATTGTCGTGCTTTGTCAACTCTGCTGCTTTATATAACGACCGGCATTATAATATTCAATCACATTTTAAGTTGCCTAGAAACTCGTTTCTGCAAATATTTGATAAAGTTTGGTTGAAAGTCCTTGTTATATTATTAGTTTCACAACTGCTGGAACGTGACGGAACTGCTTTGCGATACTCACGCACTACATAATTCCGTGTATTATGTATGCAAATTTTGAACATTTGTAGATGGCCTGAAAAATTTAACCGATTTTTTGAATTATTGAAGAATATTGATTTCTTGTAGAGAAAACATTTTCTATTAAGTTGTTCGTAACATTGGGATCTGAACTGTTCAATTATTAATTTTCCGGAGCATTGGCAATGTGTCTTAAAAAAAAAGTTGATGAAACTTGACGGTTTCCAAATAAAAGTATAAAATAAAAATAATCAGTCAACAAAAACTTGAATTTATGCGGTCATTTATAAAGACTCTCAATTTTTTTTTAAAGTCAACTATATACATCGTGTATGTTCAATTTCATCATGGTTTAATTAATTTTTCCGAAATAACCTCGGTTTGTGAAATCCTTTCTTGTTTACTGATGTCTTTATTTACCTTTGATAAAAAAAGTATTTATGATTGCTGCAATTACTGTGTAATAAAATTTAGTAATTTTAGGAATGAAGTGGTTTATCTTTTTATAATTCAGTCTAATTGTAAGAATGAAGTCATTTATCTTTTTATGTTGTATTCGATAAGAGATAAACGAAAGACTCGCCTAATAATCATAAATTCCTGTGCATTATTTTACTGGTTGAATTCATAAATTTAATTATTATTTTTTAATATAAAATCAGCTGAGTATTTGTTTTCATTATTTTTAAATAATGGTTTCATACTTTATTTCTTAGATTTTTTGTCGTTTACAAGTTCTAGGAAGAAATAAAGTAGGACTAAATTATGACAATAATTTCATTGCAAATTTCTCAGTATAATTTGTATTAGAAATAAATAATATTGAAAATTATTAAGTAAATAATGAAATTAAATAATTTCTTCTTTGTTCAATCAAAGGGACAAAGTGCAAAAAGGGACATTTGATTGCCATAAATAATCATTCGACATGCAGTACAGGTTATCTGATCTGATCTGATCTGATCTTTTCTATAGAGATTATAGTAATATGTAATATTCAAAAGGTCTAGAAAAAGCAAAAATTATATAACTTTATTCTGCTGACATATTTTATATTTTGTTGAAAAACTATAAATCGATAGCAAAAGTGTGAAAAAAGGAAAAATTTCAATTACAAAATATTCCAACATTTAAATTTGAGATAATCAAAATAAATAATTGAGGCCATGATTATTTCAGTTCACATTGTTATCAAATTTGTGTTTATAATAACGCACAATGAATATCTTACCTATTTTTTTATCACTTTTATCAATGAGACCTTTACATTATAAACAAAGATATGGGAACTTTTTAACGCCATCTTGGTTATGTGCGTAAGGTTGAAGTTGAAACCATTCATTGATAGATAATTTTTAACGATAATGATTAATTTATATAAAATAGAAATATAAATAGGCCTTCTTAGTGATTTGTAAAATTATCAAATGTTTCGATTTTTCCAGTTTGATCATTTTTAAATTAGAATGTTTGTATAATTTTTTTTTATTTATATCACGCTCTTTTAGAAAACAGAAAATTCAAACACTACACATTTTTAATATTTGAAAATTGATTTTTCTACTATCTAAGTTACAGCGCCTGATTCAGTCATATTAATTTATAACAAGATATAAATTTAGGTTCATCGGGTTCAATAATAAATCTTTTAATATTCATTAAATCCATCAATTTGCACAAGGATACCGATAAAAAACGTATTTATTTTTTAGCCTTGGTTTCTTCAGAATTATGTGTTAGAGTAGGTACTCGTGTTCTGAATGCAATTTGAAGCACCGACGTTAACTCATATATTGTGATACAGCAGCAAAACTTCTTGTTTACCTTGACAAAACTGAACTGCAGACTTATAACGTATAGTATGTCATCGACGAATTGCATAACTTTTCTTCTATTGTTATTGATGTGCAAGCATGTTCAAAGAAGCTAACTATTTTACACCCATTTTTAAAATATTACATTATTACATTGGTACGAACAAAAATGCAAAAATATTTGAATTTTCTGGCGCTTTAGACACAAAAGATATTTTATTAAAACATTTTATTAACAATAGAATCTAATATAGCTTGCATAAGTTATAATGAAAATAACTCGTAAATTTAGTAGTTTGTAACTCTTAAACTTATAATGCATGTAAGAGCAAGAGCAAAATGGAAGTAATTCGTGAATTCAATATCGAATTGTTCGAAAATATTACTATTTACTTGTTAATATAAAAAATATACAAAATGTATATTCGAATATAACATTAAATTCGTAATTGAGTTTGTCTCCATAACTAATTTGTTCTTCATTTAGATATCGCAAATTACCTTATCAGCATTAAATAATGTACCATATCATAATTCATGACTTTTATGCTGTCTTCGCGTTATCTACTTACTCACGATACAATATCTATACAATTGTAAAGATATTGTGATAAAACTAAGGCATTCTTACACGACAACCTATATGTTCTGATATTATACATGAATGTTAACGGAATGGTTCCATTTTTGGCAGCTCTTAATCTCCCCAAAATGCAAATTTTTTGTTTTCGAAGGGCGAGCTATATCAGATCGTAACATAAATGAATATTAAATTTTTTTAATTGCTTGAAAAATAAATATGGCCTGCTGAAAATGGTATATGCCGAAGAGTTACTTATTACTCGTATATGCATGAGTACTAGCATATTCCAGAGTATATTGTCCTTTGAAAAAAAATTTTTTTTCCTCATAATGCTAAACAATATTTGATTTAATTGGAGGTTCTTTCTAAAATGCAGTATTACTATGATCATTAAAATCTTAATTGAACATTATTTAACACATTTTAATTATTATTTTAAAGATACCAGGTAGAGTCTGACTGTAAAATGAGTAAATCGAGATTTTTGAGTTCCAATGTAACTAGCCAGTCTATAAGAAGTGCATTTTTAGAACCTCTATACTAATTTATGAATAGATATTATAAATTCTATAAACTGCATATGGTATTATATAGTTCAATACTACGAAGTCCAAGTAATTTTCCTCATAAGCTCAAGGCTAATCTATGGTATAATCTATAATTTACAATAAATTTCTAGTTTTATATTGCACAGGTCAACAAAGAAAATGGTGCAAACGATTGTAATGCTGTTTTTAAGTATATTTGGGGGCTGATTTAAAAAATGAAATTGATTTTTTTCTATGAGCTTTAGTTTTCAAGATATGATATATAAGGAATGAAAGTACAAAATAGTAATATAATTCAGAATTTTATTTTAATGAGATATGCCTACTCGTACATACAAACTCACAAGACCCATTCGGCCTTAGTTGGGACATTAGTTGCCATTGTGAAAAGTTCTTTTCCCTGACGACCTAGAATGGATCTGGTTTCGGCAACTTCTTTCCAAGTTCCAAACTAGAGCTGATACAAAAAAATTGTTTGCAGATTTGAAATTAGCGCAACTATAAGAATCAGCTTTAATATTTGATGCACCAAACAAAAAAAAATTGTAGGCCTGTGTTATCAATTCTTCTTAAATATTACTCTATATTAATGATTTTTGGTGTTCAGTTGAACTTAAGTTAATGAATGCATTTAAAATATCTATTACAATTTACATAAATTGTGACAGAAGGTTCATTTATCTATTTTTTTTACTGTTCACATAAATTTTTTTTACTCGTTATACGGGCTTGCTAATTTAGTGATTATAACGCTATGGGATTTCAAATGAAATTTCCAGGTTCGATACCCGCCTCAGAGATAAAAATAACCATTCTCCTGCAATGCTGCATCAATAAAAAAAATTATCAGTATTACAGAAATTGTAATAATACATTTATCAAAAAAATCAATTTGTCGATTTTCCAATAAATGTTATATGTTGTGTTATATTTGTGACTATTTAGAAATTTTGTTTTATGTCCATCTTATAAATTTCTCATGTTCACATAATTTTAAATTTATTACCAAAACTACAATTAGCTTTAATAGGTAATTATTTTTAAACACTTGTTAATTAATTTTTCTTATATAATTATTTAAATATCACTAATCGTTATTTAATTATATTCCAACCTATGAATTTCGTTTCTTGTGTAAACAGATTGAATTAATCAATAATGCATTTTCAAGTTTATTTGAATAACTTTCGAATACTATATTTAACAGCAAACAAGCTTCCGGCGTATTCGCTTCATAGAACGATTCGAAAAGGTGTTAAATTAGCGAAACTGAATAGCCATAGGCTATTTGTACATATTTTGTTTCTCAAAAATTTTAAATATGCATTTTGAAATTGTGGTCATTGTCTTGATTCTATTGTCCTAACTTTCACTATAACTGTATTTTTAAGGAAATATTTTTCATATTCACATTGAAGTATATTATACGCATTATAGTTCATATAACTTTGCATATAATATACTGCTGCCGCCTGAATTTGAATTATTGTGGTCTTAAGAGGGCATTCTAGTGTACCAATACAAAAAAAATGTTTTTTTTCATATTTTAAGATTTAAGAATATGTGTACGAGAGGCTTTTAAAATTTAAATTATTTTCAGAAAGACAGCTGTTCATGATAATCCTCTTCTGTTTCCTCCCTTTTGCGAAACTATGTACGCGTTTTCTTGAAAACTGTCTTTTTCAATAGATTGCCCACGATTTATTGAATTCTACTGGACCGGTTCACTTGAAATTTTCAGAAAATCCTTTTTATAGACTTCTCTCGAGCACATACTAGCCTCAACCCCAAAATAAATTTTCCTACTTTATAAAATTTGAGAAACTTAAAATAGTAAGTGGTAAGAAAATTATTTTTTTTTCAAACAGTCGCCATTTTGACAATTTTTTGTTAACTTAATCTTAGTAATATGACATTGACATCATTCTAGATTTTTTTTCATTTTAGATTACTAGAAGGGTTGCAATCGTGGGCACGGTCGCGTGTGAATTGTTAGAGACCCCCTTCAATAACTGCTAATTTTTAAAATTAATTTCTATTTTTTTCACGTTTTTCTTTGTTCTTGTAACGTTGAATAAACTATGAAAAAATGATAGTAAAAAAATTATCGTGATGATTTAAAAATGATCTAAAATTCATGCCTACACTAGAATAATACCTCGTACCCCCTTGATGCTGTATATCTCATTTAATCCAAAAATGGCTATTTAAAATTTATTTATACATTTGTAGTGTAATTTTATTTAGTCCATTTTTTTTTTTTTTTTTTTTTTAAACAGTCGCTATTTTGACAATTTTTTGTTAACTTAATTTTAGTGATATGCCACTGACATCATTCTAGATTTTTTTTTTCATTTTAGATTACTAGAAGGGTTGCAATCGTGGGCACGGTCACGTGTGAATTTTCTGAAACCCCCCTCAAAAAACTGCTAATTTTTAAAATTAAGTTTTTATTTTTTACTTTTTTTCTGTACTTTTGTGACGTTGATAAATAAATTATGAAAAAATAATAAAAAACGGATAGTTCTTACGATGATTTAAAAATTCATGCTTTATATCTCATTCAATCCAATAATGGCTATTTAAAATTTATTTAATTCATTTGTAATGTAATTTTTATTTAATACATTTATTTTGAAATGAAAATGATATAGCATAATCTAATTATATTGAAATTATAACGGCCCAAGATTTTTTTTTTATAGCTTTAAATAAATAAATACTGGAATTTCACGAGTTTTCTTCAGATTGTCAGCAAAATATCATATAAACGAAGTTTGTGAGATTTTGACGTATTTTACTTTCGCTAAATGAATGAGAGAATGTTACGAGAAATGCCGGCGAAGTTTTTTTATCAGTGTTTCTTAACAAATTTATATTTTGAATATAGATTCAATTTTTTTATTTATGTTAATGTTACGACGAAGAGCATATCTTTTGGTTAATTAATAATAATTAAAAATTAATTAAACTGTAAGGGCACTTTTATGTACTTATACCCAATAATATGTTATTTTCACAAACATCAATTATTTTTACAAACAATATTCAAACAACCACCTGTGGATAAGTGATTTATATAAAAAAACGTGCATGGCATCGTGCTTTAAGGCAAATTGCTGGTAGTTCCCGTACCGTAATTAAAAATCTTGGTACGGAACCCAAAATAGTTTACACAAAATGTATACATATTATTAAAATCTCTGTAAAATCTCTGATAATTTGACATTTTTTTAAATTATTTTTATTGAGAGTCCATAACCGCTGGACCTGCCTTCCCAAAAATTTAATCAGTTCTTCATCTTGTCAATACAAGTAAAATGTTTTTTGAATGATTAAAATCGGACGCTCGACCTGCTTTCGCCAACGGCTAGACCTGCCTTCGCCAAAAACTGATCAGCACGTCTCCTTATCAATACGAATCAATTGTTTTCGTTGAATTGTTCAAATCGGTTGATCCGTGTTCCCGAAATGGTCGACGAAAATTTGTCCCCGCACACACACACACACGCATACGTCCATTTTTTCTAAGGTATGCCAAAATATTCAGAAACCTTTGAAACGTAAAGATATATAAAAATTTCCATTTTCGATTTTTTTGCGATTACTATAACTTAACCTACGGGAAGTTAAAAATTATATTTTATATGAATAACAATCTATTTTAACACTTCACGGTCCAATCTGTTCTAACCTAGTTTCCGGGCATTTTCAGAGGTATTAGATTCAAAGTGTTAAGCCCGGTGTTAAATATACTATATTAACCACTTGTGAGTTACTGATTTATATAAAATCTTTCAACACTAGGATATAATATGCAATATTACCATTATTTTTGCATTGAAAACAAATAGTTTAGGAATCTTCGTCAATACTATCGGCCGTTGACCTATCCCATGGTTCCGATACGTAAGCTGGAAAAGAGGACCGGCTTCTTTTTTTCTCGATGCTTCATCAGTTGCGATCTACGCTCTCGAGTTCTCAGACAACTGTGAACCGAAAACGATATTTTGAGTATAATAAATGAATACATTCCATTTAATGGAATCGTTGCTTGCTCTTGGTCTTCTAATTATTGTAATTAATATTAGTAATCAAAAATGAATTTAGCGCCAATGTTTTCTGAATGAAGAATATTATTTGGATTTAAGAATGATTATTGCACATATTCTCGTAGATAAAACGATTTTGATATCTTTATGTGTCAAGGATAAAAATATTAAAACTTGGATTATAATGTTTGTGTAGTATGTCTTGTTTAAAAAAAATTATTTACAATTATTCTTTTTATTTATATAAAATATGTACAATTATTTTCAAGATATTGAATATTAATTGAATTCTTGACTAGTAAAAATTAAACATATACAAAATTTATTAACTTCCCGTAGGGTAAGTTATTATAAGGGGCCGAAAATCGAAATTGAAAATTTTTACATTTCTCGACGTTCTGAAGGTTTCTGAACATTTTGGCATACCTCAGAAAAAATGGATGTGTGTGTGTATGCATGTATGTATGTATGGATACAAATTTCCAGTCACGTTTTCAGGCGCACTGATCAACCGATTTGAATGGTTCAAAAAACATTCGATTCCTATTGATAGGAAGATGTGCCGATTAGTTTTTGGCAAAGGCAGGTCCAGCAGTTACGGAGATAAAGAGCAAAGAGTGCAGAAAATAGAAATCGGGTTTTTGAGAGAACGAAGCATCGGATTTGAATGATCTAAAAAGCATTCAATTAGTAATGATTGGGAGAAGTGTTTATTAGTTTTTGGCAAAGGTTAGGACTAGCAATTTCGAAGATATGGAGCTAAATGTGTAAAAAATGGCAGTTTTTGAGAGAACTAAGCGTCCGATTTAAATGATTCAAAGAACTTTCTGCTTGTCTTAACAAAATAATTGATTTTGGAAAAAAACATTTTTTTTGTATATCGAAAATAATTCAGATTTTTATTTTAATTTTGACTATAGTTCTAATATACTTTAAACAAATAATTTCAACTTTGCAATTCAGTTTATATAATTCTTATAAATATTAGACAATGTTGCAATATTAATAATAATCTATTTGAAAACATTCAGTATTCCTCGAACATTTCGTTACGGTACGGGAAGTTCCAGCAATTTGCCTTAAGGCACGATGCCATAGTATATGTATTTGTACCTTAAAATACAATTTTTCTGCAACGATATCGAGAGAGTAATTTCACTGATTGTAGTTTTGTCAATAAATTATTTCACTTTTACTACATATAAATAATTGTTTTTTACATAGCATACATATTGCACATTAAGTTGTATTCGAACCCTATTGATGAAGAAATAGTTGATGGAATAGTCCAACTGTTTTGAAGTTACGGTGAAAAAAGCGCAAAACCTGATGATCAAAATTCTTCTTTATAGAGATTCTTTTTATAGAGATTTAAATATGTATATATTTGTTAATACATTATAATTGAAAACTAATTCTACTTCAAACAAACCGTCTGTCTTTGTGAAAATATTACCTTAGCGTTTTGTACTAATATGTACTACTTGACGATTGCAAATTTTAATTTGTTTAATCATTTCATTCAGAAAGCGAATTTCATTCAACAATTCTCTAGTGAAGTTCGCTTTCTAAAAGCACATACCTCAAATACTTCTTATTGTAGTCCCCAATGTATGGATTAAATATCATAATATATATTATTATCATGAGATTATATTATACTATTTCTGAAATTCGTGGTTTTTAAGTTCTTTAGACAATTCCTCATACTGCAAGCTGTGACTTCCAGTGAAGCTTTCATGTTTTATTCAGAAATTTAATATCTAACAGTTAATGTTTTCCGCCAACA
>NW_020539725.1:23370945-23402234 GCF_003426905.1 Ctenocephalides felis
CACTATTTCGGAATGATTTTTGGCGCGCCGGCTGTGTTTTCGATGTAAACGAACGAACGCAACGTAATTCGCGTCGCTCGCACGTTCTCCTATCGCCGTCTCGTTCTCGTCTTATTGTTCTGTGCGGGGTATTTTCAAATCGTAGTTCGTTATTTCTTGGCGTGCCGTTCAGTCGGGAGGACGAGGACATCGAGTGCCGTCAATTCATAATTGTGTTTTGTGCTAATATTATTAATAATTTGAGGTGAATTTTATATAAAAAATACGAGTAATATTGAATAGTTTTAGTGGTTTATATTTTATTGGATTAATTGCGCCCGAAAATGGTTTCTGGTGGAAAAATGGTAAGAACTTCTTCAATATAAGTTGAATATTAGTACTATTAATAGTAAATAATTATTTTAGGTACTGTGAGACCTATTAACCAACGATCTCTAACTTATACAGACTTTTTCCAACAAGTTCGCTTTATTATTGCCAACAATTAATAAAATTAGTATCGAAATAGTTAGAATTTTGAAAAATAAGTACACCTAAGTCTGTTTTTACACGGTAGATTTGTTCCAGAAGAAGCCGTGTAAAAAAAAATGTGTAAAAAAAGACATTGATCTTATACAAAAATGGGTGATTTGTTCCTAATCTCTAAAACCTATTGAAATTAGTGAAAAACAAGAATTTTTAAGAACAAGAATTCATGTTTATTTTATTAAATCAAATATATAATGCTTAGTGCTATTCACATTTGCTTTGACCAGTAAAAATTGTTTGTACGCGCTAAAGGGGAATTCACTTAAATCTTTAAGCTAGTGTTCGCAAACTATCGATACTATCGGTGGTATCAGACTTTTTTCTTTCATAAATACTTTTTTGTGATATGAACATACTTCGCAAAAATTAAATTTGACAAAAAAATTTAAGTACATAAAATTCAAAATCGTGCTAAATGGAATAAAATCGTGTAAAAAAATTAAAAATATTCAATTTTCAAACAGTGTTATATCAAAACCGTGTACAAAAAGACCGTGTAAAAACAGACTTAGATGTATACGATTTATATTGATAGTGAATATTATATATATATTTTTTTTATTTATTTATTATTTATTTATTTCAATATTTTCAATTTGAGCCATAATTTCGTTACGTGAATTAAATACGTTTAGCCATACGGCGGTTATTCCACCACCTGTCGAGGATCACGTATGGTCGGACTCTACAAAATTTCGTTTTTTTTTTGTTAACCTCTCTCTATTACTAAGAAACTTAACAGTAACACGTTAACTGCCATGATAATATCAGAAAAATATTTAGGAAATTTCCTGTAGGTGGTTGTAACTTTAATAGATAATTTATTTAAAAATGTTAAAAATTAAAAATGTATCAAAGATAATTAATGTACAAAGAACTTACCAAAATTCCTGGAAAAACACTATTATTTATGTCACGAATGTGTGACTGACATCGCCTTATTAACTTCCCGTAGGGCAAGTTATAGTAATCGCAAAAAAATCGAAAATGAAAATTTTTATAAATCTTTACGTTTCAAAACCTTCTGAACATTTTGGCATACCTCAGAAAAAAATGGATGTATGTGTGTGTGTGCGTGTATGTATGTATGTTTGAATTTGAATAATTCAAAAAACATTCGATTCGTATTGATAAGGAGACATGCTGATTAGTTAGGGGCAAAAAGTGTCGAAAACGGTAACTCAGTTTTTAAGAGAACGGAGAGTCCGATTTGAATAATTCAAAATCATTTTATTTGTATTGACTAAATGAAGAACTGTTCAAATTTTTGTAAAGGCCGATCCAACGACTTTGGAGATATGGAGCAAAAAGTAAAAAAATGAGCCATTTGGCGGTCAAAAATGAATATTAGACATATGCACATCAAATTATCAGATATTTTATAGAGATTTTAACAATAAGTATACATTTTGTTTACATTCCTATGGGTTCCGTACCAATGTTTACGCGTTAGACGACGACGCGGCGCTTACGCGCTTTGATATTTCGTCTTTATGCAGTTAAAGCAGTACGATTGCTTTGAAAAAAGTTCAGAATTTCCAAAATATTTCAAAATAAATGATTTAAGATAGAATGATTTAATATGGTTCGAAATTCTATTAAAAGTTTCAAATCATTGATAAACTTTTATTGATTATTATTATTGATTATTTTTAATTACTCGAATTTTGAATTGCGGTACGGGAAGTTCCAGCAATTTGCCTTAAGACAGAATTCCTCTTACAGCTAGTATTAAAACTTCTTTTAATACGATGTAGAGTCGGCGTATGTTAGATGTACATGTCTGACATGGCTCGGCTCATGTAGAAATTCTTAGCTTTAGACATATGTGATTGACATAACGATTAAAGCATAATAATGGTACTCCTTTAGAATTAACGAATTTTAATATACATTTAAAATCATATGCATTTTTAGTATAGTTTTCTAGTAGCATTTTGTTCAAAACCTATTCGACATTGCTCATTTTACAATTGTTCTGATTAATTCCATGTTTATGATTGATTTATCATAAAGTTCGTCAAATAAATTGCGAGGTCCAATTGTTTATTAACACTTAATATGATGATTTGACTTTAACTTGAGAATCAAATGTCGAGTCATTTTTTTAAAGTTAGAAATCATTCAAAAATTATCAATGAACTGTTAATTGTTGTTGTTAAGTTAATGTTTCGTTTTATAGTGAACATAAATGTTTTATGTATTTAATGTGGATCAATTATTATTTCTACGATTTCATCTCATTTGAAAATCAAAAATGCTGACTATGATATTAATTATAGTCTTCTGCGAAAAATTTCTTCAACTACCTTTATTTTTTATTTTGCACAATCTACAATTTAATTTAAAAGGGAACCACCCTTGAATTTACGGCGGGCCACACTTACTATAATTACGGCGGGCCACACTTACTATAATTCACAAAACTTCATATATTTTAATAAACATCATAATATAAATTAAGAAAAATCAATACTTTATAAATCAATACAAATGAAAGGAATACATTATTTTAAATTTATTGATGGGAAAAAGTTCATAAAATAAAATTCAATTTTAGAAATGCTTGTTGCTCATTCTTGGTATAGCGTACCATGTTTTCGAGAGACTAGTGCGAATTTACTTATGGTTTCAATGTTTGATGGCTTTGAGATTCGGTGATATTTTATGAATATTATAAAAATATTTAATTTTATACCAATTTCACTGTCTTCTATTGTTTTATAAAATTCCTACAATTTTCAATATTTTTTGTAAGATAAACTGTATGGAAATCGCCGCCTGCATATCAACGAGATAAAGTGCAAACAGGATTTATATTATACATATCTTGTTTCGCAACTTTATTTTATTTCGCAGCACTTTCCTTTTAGAAAAGCATAGTTTACACCTTGTAATCGTATTTATACAAAATGTTATATTTTGTCATCTTCATTCTAATATTCAAAATCACTTTCACTGGCTTTTTTATTGTATCTATGTCACTCATTTATTGCCAAATCATTGCATATTATATAGAATTCATTCGGACAATAGGACAAAACTCGTCCAAGAATTTTTTAAATATTTTAAAATTTGCGAGAAATTTAAAAAATAAATAGAATACATTTTGGCACGATAATTGTATTCGATTTGATTAACTTGGTTCAGATTGACATTTAATAAATGACACTACGTAGACTATTAATGAAGCCTATAGATATAAAGGGTTTAATGTTGTCTTTTCGATTTTCCATTTATCAAACTATCGCTAAGATTCATTTACTACAGTCACTAAAATCGTTATTTTTAATAGATAATATATATGGATAAGTAAAATTTCTTAAACTGTTTCTACAGTTTTATTTTTTATTCTTCCCGCCAATAATTACAATTGTAGTACGAGTGTCGGCGTCGTTTCACTTCCGTTTATGCATTCACCTCTGATATAAAAAAGCAACTTTCATTGATAATATAGAGTTACTAAATTTAAGGTTTTGTTACAATTGTTAGATCAAACTCATCAAATTTAAGTATAATGTGTTCTATTTTTAAAAAACATGCAATAAATGAAAGAACGAGTGGTATAAAAAATCTTACAATAAGTCTAATACCTGTTGCCGACTTTATTTCTTTATATTACCAAACGTATTATTTTTTATTTTTTTATGATAGGAGGGGAGTTTGAAAAGCAATATTCCACTTCCACAAGTAGTTACGCCAATTATTCTTAGCTAGAAAAAAAAAATTAAACCGATTTTTATGGAACTTGTGGATATACATCATGGTCTTACAGAACTTACTGAAATATTACGGCCTTAGAACAAGTAGTTTAATTTTAAAAATTTATCAGTTTGAGAAAATGAGTAGTTTTTTTTTGACATTTGTCAAAATTAAAATTAGACGATTTACTTGGTATAACGATAGAGTACTTGGTCTTTATACTAAACCATTCAAGTCCTACGGAAACTGGTTCAACTATAAAAATTATTGATTTGTGAATATTTGCTTTTAGAAAATACTCCGAGTTATTAACGTGTTCGTTCGTTGTCAATTATGTGTAATAAATCTACTCGGAATACTTATAAATAATTACTTATAAATTAATTTATTTTTTATTGATTAAGTTTATTATTTACACATATCGGGAAGTTCATGTAACTTGCCTCAAGGCAAAATACCAATACCAACTAGTTTTCATTAAAAATTTCTCTATAATCGATTTCATAAGAATGTCAATTTCAAATAAAAAACAAAAATCAAGTTGTCATTTTATATTGTGATCATGTGATAATTTTGTTAAAACATATGAAGATGCATTTTTACTAAGTTTATTATTCATTACGAACGGGGTTATAATGCACGAAATTTGTTGTACATGAAAAATACTTCTATATTTTTTATGAAAAAATGTATAAATTACGGTGTATGCACTATTTCGAAAACAAGTCCGATTATAAAGTACTTTTATGTGAAAATAGTTTCATATAAGTTTCCCGTATACCTATGAAAAAGTGTTCGTGAGAAATGAATATGGCGAACGAGACTATAGAATTATTGGTAATTATTTTATTTGCTCTATTTTATTATTTATTATTAGCTCTTCAACTAGGGAACTTTTTTACAAAATTATGTCAATTTTAAATGTCGATTTAGTTAAAATATTTTCAATTGTCAAACTTTTTTGTCATATTTTGTTTTCAAATCGTGAGACTGCACTTTACGGTATACTCTTCCCTATTTTGTCGTAATTATAAACATCTAAATCTAATCTATTAAAAGTAATAATTTATTAAAATATTCTTCCACAAATTGTGGAATGAAAAATGTATTTTAGTTTTTATCTATAATTTCCCATTGACGTCTTTGTTTATACATACGCAATAGTATTATGAACGCATGAATGATGCTCATTGGTCTGAGCTGTAATTAGAATATGGTTTTTACGATGTCATCTACAGTTGTATTATGGCATCTGTAAATGACATCGGCAATTATTTTTAAATTTTATATTTAGAACGAATTATATGCAAAAACTTGCTTCTTAATTATTACCAACTATTATTGCTTTATTTTTACTATGATTGCGTTATTAGTAAAATATTGGTATAGTTATTATTAGTAATTTTTTACTATGATTGCATTGTTATTAGTAAAATATTGGTACAGTTTGTTCTACTGTATGTAGTAAAATTTTTGCCTATGATTACCATGGTTAGTACGTGTCCAAAAGAAATAAGTTTGATTTATTTTATGAACCTTAGATAAGTACCTACAACTACATTTTTTATAAAATTAATAGTAATTAATCTTACTATTATCAACGAATTACAGTGACATATGAATTTAATTTCTGTAACATTGGTTACAAAAAGGACCCGATTCTGCCTTAAGGTAGATCAATGTTATGGCAAGGCTGTTACGCAGTGCTTCTCATATAAAATAGTACTAAATACTGTCAAATGCTTTTCACACATAAAATACAACTTCACTTCAAAGATGCAATTATTCTTTATTTTCTTGACTTTTCTAAGTTAGTTTTTTCTTAGCCTTTTCTCTTCACAGCAATTACATAGCATTTTGAAAGTATTTAGTACCATTTTGTATAAAAAGCGATACGTAACATAGCCTTGCCATAACATTGGTCTATTTTACGACAGAATTGGTTTCTAATGTTTCAATTTCTGAATTTTAGAGCACTGTGTAAGCCATTCATAAAACACTCATAAAACAAAGCTTCTTGTGTTCCTGAGTAATTTTATGACCCATATGAATTTATTTTATTTCGCATAATTCAGAATGAAGATTAACTTTGTAATATTGGCTGTTTTATCGCATGTTGCTAGATCTCAAGTGATCTATTTAATACTGTGGCTATGACTATTAGGATCTCTTCTACCAGATTTATAAATTCTAACTCGTTGGTTTATTATTCTAATGTTGCTATAGAAGTCCACTTAGTGGTAGCAAATAATCAATCCGCATCATCTCACAATTAGTCATATTCTTAATTAAATATTGAGCGCAAAAAAGTTAAAATTAAAAAAAAAAAAAATTTTGTGGCCTAATGAATTATTGGACATTCCTTGCTTTGGCAGCATGTTGATTTTTTACTTAAATAATATCAATAAAAACATTGAAATTGACAATAAACTTTAATTATGCGGATGTTACTTAAAAGCTATTTTTTCCAACTTTTTATAACGTGTTATGTAAGAAAATAATTCATAATAATTAGATAGATTATAGATAGAGCAGTGCTGCAAATGAAACTCTACCTTCCAATATAAAAAAATCTTACCGGTTTCTGAACTAATATGGAATTCTTATAGTTATAGAGTATTATACAGTCTTTGGTAACATTACTTACAATAGAGACTTTCAATGTTCATTTACCAAATTGTATCTTTTACTAATTTTTGTATTATTTTAGATGAATGTTCGTGTGACCACGATGGACGCGGAACTGGAGTTCGCGATCCAGCAGACCACCACTGGAAAACAGCTTTTCGATCAGGTGGTCAAGACGATCGGTCTGCGCGAAGTCTGGTTTTTTGGACTCCAATATACTGACAGCAAGGGTGATTTGACGTGGATTAAGCTTTACAAAAAGGTCAGATATTTACATTATTCTTCTAATAAGTTGTAAGTACGTATTGAATTTTTTCAAGTAAGGAGAAAAAATATTTAATTTAATGATTTCTTGAAGTGTATGAAAGGCATATATAAAAATCTTATTTATAAAATAAAATTATTTGATTATTTTGATAAATTATACTAACACTAAATACGAACAACAATATTGTTTGGTCTATGGATAAATTTATGACTGTTATACACGTCTTTTGTTGATCGTTTGTGGTTTTTATATAATTTAAAAAATGCAACACAAATGATTTGTTGAAGAAGTCAACTCTTCTTTCGGACTCGAAACGTATAGAAGAAAGTTTCTTTTATTTCTTTAGATACAATTACAATCATTTTACTTTTAATTTTTATGACTTCTTTATATATCGGAAGTTAGAAGAATAATATGGTCTTTAACTGATAAATCATAATAGTAGTGAACTCCTAAAAATACAGAAACACTAAAATCCTATTCGATCGAATTGCTGAGTTGCATGGTAACTTAACGTCTTAGGGGGCGCACATTAATCGAGTTTTTAAGGATTTTTGGACCTCTCCTCCTCCTTGGTGATATATGGTGATATTCAAAATTAACTCCCCCCTCCCCCATCAAACATCTCGGTATTTTTAGTTACGTGAAAAAACTGTAAAATTTTAGATTTTTTTTTGAAAATGTTTGAATTTAAAAAAAAAATGGTTAAAAAATAAATACACGTGATATCTTACTCTACCCCCACGTGATATTTTGTGATTTTTTGTGAAACCCCCCCTTCCCCTAAAAATCTCATATGATTTTATATGATTAATGGACACCCCCTAAAATAAATTAAATAAGCTAGTCTCTTTTTAACACCTTTAGTAATCCTTTAATTATATAATCTTTCGTTATATTTTTGACTGAAGACTACGATTTATGTATACATTTGATATGTAGGTAATTGTAAAATAATAGATTATTTTTTTAGTTTGTACACGTACGTATACTATATGTAGAAAAACTATAAACAAATAATGCATAAAAATAAATGTTAGATCGCTCAACGGTGTGTTAAATTAAAAAATATCTTGTCACTGGTACAATACTTGCACTCAAATAACTAATAACATTTATTCTTATCCTCATATTTAATCTTTTAGTTCAAATCGATCTGTATACAATTTTTTAAGATCTGTATACAATTTTTAAGATGTTTTTACATTGCTCCTGAAAACAATACAGATTATTTATTTTAATGATCACAGAAAATTCAGCACTAGATATTTCACTAGAAGGACCATCAAAGGAATAAAATCTACTTTTTAGCACCAGATATCATCCGATTCAAAAAGAACCTGATTTTAATCAATCCTTTCAGAAAAAAATGTTGAGCTGAATTAGATATTTCTCTGATCTCCAATGTTGCCCTAACAATATTTTGTATCATCTTCTGCATGTTATATCAGAAACAGTACCTCCACCACGTACTTTTTCAATAAATATCAAACGCATTTCTTCCTTGTGAAATTTCATATAGAATACAATAAATGAACATTAGCAATTTCCATGGGTTTATTATCATTTAAACTACTAATTTAACTGTTAATTTTAGTTTATTTTCTACTTCAGTATGTATACATTAAGCGATAAAAATATTTATCATCCGAATATACAATATACAATAAACCTGGCGAAAATGATGTCATAGATTTGGACAGAACTTCTCGGTAGACCTAATTATTATACGTATATATAAATTAAACGTTGCGAAGTTTTTACAATTTTACATTTGTTCTCTTATCGCAATAGATAAGAAAGGTGTACATATATGTATTATATATACATGCATATATATATATATATATATATATATACATGCTTATCACTTCCTTTCCTGGAGACATAGTACATTATTGTTCATTGTCGTGCTTTGTCAACTCTGCTGCTTTATATAACGACCGGCATTATAATATTCAATCACATTTTAAGTTGCCTAGAAACTCGTTTCTGCAAATATTTGATAAAGTTTGGTTGAAAGTCCTTGTTATATTATTAGTTTCACAACTGCTGGAACGTGACGGAACTGCTTTGCGATACTCACGCACTACATAATTCCCTGTATTATGTATGCAAATTTTGAACATTTATAGATGGCCTGAAAAATTTAACCGATTTTTTGAATTATTGAAGAATATTGATTTCTTGTAGAGAAAACATTTTCTATTAAGTTGTTCGTAACATTGGGATCTGAACTGTTCAATTATTAATTTTCCGGAGCATTGGCAATGTGTCTTAAAAAAAAAGTTGATGAAACTTGACGGTTTCCAAATAAAAAGTATAAAATAAAAATAATCAGTCAACAAAAACTTGAATTTATGCGGTCATTTATAAAGACTCTCAATTTTTTTTTAAAGTCAACTATATACATCGTGTATGTTCAATTTCATCATGGTTTAATTAATTTTTCCGAAATAACCTCGGTTTGTGAAATCCTTTCTTGTTTACTGATGTCTTTATTTACCTTTGATAAAAAGAGTATTTATGATTGCTGCAATTACTGTGTAATAAAATTTAGTAATTTTAGGAATGAAGTGGTTTATCTTTTTATAATTCAGTCTAATTGTAAGAATGAAGTCATTTATCTTTTTATGTTGTATTCGATAAGAGATAAACGAAAGACTCGCCTAATAATCATAAATTCCTGTGCATTATTTTACTGGTTGAATTCATAAATTTAATTATTATTTTTTAATATAAAATCAGCTGAGTATTTGTTTTCATTATTTTTAAATAATGGTTTCATACTTTATTTCTTAGATTTTTTGTCGTTTACAAGTTCTAGGAAGAAATAAAGTAGGACTAAATTATGACAATAATTTCATTGCAAATTTCTCAGTATAATTTGTATTAGAAATAAATAATATTGAAAATTATTAAGTAAATAATGAAATTAAATAATTTCTTCTTTGTTCAATCAAAGGGACAAAGTGCAAAAAGGGACATTTGATTGCCATAAATAATCATTCGACATGCAGTACAGGTTATCTGATCTGATCTGATCTGATCTTTTCTATAGAGATTATAGTAATATGTAATATTCAAAAGGTCTAGAAAAAGCAAAAATTATATAACTTTATTCTGCTGACATATTTTATATTTTGTTGAAAAACTATAAATCGATAGCAAAAGTGTGAAAAAAGGAAAAATTTCAATTACAAAATATTCCAACATTTAAATTTGAGATAATCAAAATAAATAATTGAGGCCATGATTATTTCAGTTCACATTGTTATCAAATTTGTGTTTATAATAACGCACAATGAATATCTTACTTATTTTTTTATCACTTTTATCAATGAGACCTTTACATTATAAACAAAGATATGGGAACTTTTTAACGCCATCTTGGTTATGTGCGTAAGGTTGAAGTTGAAACCATTCATTGATAGATAATTTTTAACGATAATGATTAATTTATATAAAATAGAAATATAAATAGGCCTTCTTAGTGATTTGTAAAATTATCAAATGTTTCGATTTTTCCAGTTTGATCATTTTTAAATTAGAATGTTTGTATAATTTTTTTTTATTTATATCACGCTCTTTTAGAAAACAGAAAATTCAAACACTACACATTTTTAATATTTGAAAATTGATTTTTCTACTATCTAAGTTACAGCGCCTGATTCAGTCATATTAATTTATAACAAGATATAAATTAGGTTCATCGGGTTCAATAATAAATCTTTTAATATTCATTAAATCCATCAATTTGCACAAGGATACAGATAAAAAACGTATTTATTTTTTAGCCTTGGTTTCTTCAGAATTATGTGTTAGAGTAGGTACTCGTGTTCTGAATGCAATTTGAAGCACCGACGTTAACTCATATATTGTGATACAGCAGCAAAACTTCTTGTTTACCTTGACAAAACTGAACTGCAGACTTATAACGTATAGTATGTCATCGACAAATTGCATAACTTTTCTTCTATTGTTATTGATGTGCAAGCATGTTCAAAGAAGCTAACTATTTTACACCCATTTTTAAAATATTACATTATTACATTGGTACGAACAAAAATGCAAAAATATTTGAATTTTCTGGCGCTTTAGACACAAAAGATATTTTATTAAAACATTTTATTAACAATAGAATCTAATATAGCTTGCATAAGTTATAATGAAAATAACTCGTAAATTTGGTAGTTTGTAACTCTTAAACTTATAATGCATGTAAGAGCAAGAGCAAAATGGAAGTAATTTGTGAATTCAATATCGAATTGTTCGAAAATATTACTATTTACTTGTTAATATAAAAAATATACAAAATGTATATTTGTATATTAACATTAAATAATTCGTAATTGAGTTTGTCTCCATAACTAATTTGTTCTTCATTTAGATATCGCAAATTACCTTATCAGCATTAAATAATGTACCATATCATAATTCATGACTTTTATGCTGTCTTCGCGTTATCTACTTACTCACGATACAATATCTATACAATTGTAAAGATATTGTGATAAAACTAAGGCATTCTTACACGACAACCTATATGTTCTGATATTATACATGAATGTTAACGGAATGGTTTCATTTTTGGCAGCTCTTAATCTCCCCAAAATGCAAATTTTGTCGTTTTTGAAGGACGAGCTATATCAGATCGTAACATAAATGAATATTAAATTTTTTTAATTGCTTGAAAAATAAATATGGCCTGCTAGAAATCGTATATGCCGAAGACTTCACATTCTTACATACATGAGTATTAGCATATTCCAGAGTATATTGCCATAAAAAGATAATATTTTTATATCATAATGCTAAAAAATATTTGATTTTATTGGAGGCTATCATACTATCTAAAATGCAGTTTGACTATGATCATTAAAATCATAATTGAACATTATTTAACACATTTTATTTATTATTTTGAAGATACGAGGTAGAGGCTGACCGTGAAATGAGTATATCGAGATTTTTGAGTTCCAATGTAACTAGCCAGTCCATAAGAAGAGCATTGTTAGAACCTCTATACTAATTTATGAATATATATTACTGTATTATATAGTTTAATATTACGAAGTTCAAGTAATTTTCCTCGTAAGCTCAAGGCTATTCTATGATATAATCAATAATTTACAATAAATTTATAGTTTTATATTATCAATACTTCTTAAATATTACTCTATATTAATGATTTGGTGTTCAGATGAACTTAAGTTAATTTATTTGAATGCATTTAAAATATTTATTAGAATTTACATAAATTGTGACAGAAGTTTCATTTATCTGATATTTTTTACTGCTTACATAGAACTTTTTTTTAACTCATTATACGGGCTTGTCCTAAGTTAGTAATTATAATGCTATGGGATTTCAAACGAAATTTCCAGGTTCGATACCCGCCTCGGAAGTAAAAATAACCATTCTCCTGCATTGTTGCATCAATTAAAAAATTATCAGTTTTACAGAAATTTTAATAATACATTTATCAAGAAATTAGGCCAACCGATTTGTTGCCTTTAAGTGACCTAGTTAAGTGAAATCATCACATCTTATATGACCCTTAAGTAAGTTCTGAACGCTGTTTAAATAAATATATAATCAAATTCGTTATTTATATATGTAGAACTGAATCATTTTGTCGATTTTCCAATAAATGTTATATTAGTGACTACTTAGAAATTTTCTTTTATGTTCATCTTATAAATTTCTCATGTTCACATAATTTTAAATTCATTACTAATACTTCAATTACCTTTAATAGGTAATTATTTTTAAACACTTGTTAATTAATTTTTCTTATATAATTATTTAAATATCACTAATCATTATTTAATTATATTCCTACTTATGAATTTCGTTAGTTGTGTAAACAGATTGAATTAATCAATAATGCATTTTCAAGTTTATTTGAATAACTTTCGAATACTATATTTAACAGCAAACAAGCTTCCGGCGTATTCGCTTCATAGAACGATTCGAAAAGGTGTTAAATTAGCGAAACTGAATAGCCATAGGCTATTTGTACATATTTTGTTTCTCAAAAATTTTAAATATGCATTTTGAAATTGTGGTCATTGTCTTGATTCTATTGTCCTAACTTTCACTATAACTGTATTTTAAGGAAATATTTTTCATATTCACATTGAAGTATATTACACACATTATAGTTCATATAACTTTGCATATAATATACTGCTGCCGCTTGAATTTGAATTATTGTGGTCTTAAGAGGGCATTCTAGTGTACCAATTCAAAAAAAAGTTTTTTCATATTTTAAGATTTAAGAATATGTGTACGAGAGGCTTTTAAAATTTAAATTATTTTCGGAAAGACAGCTGTTCATGATAATCCTCTTCTGTTTCCTCCCTTTTGCGGAACTTTGAACGCGTTTTTCTCAAAACTGTCTTTATCTCAATATTTCTTGAGTTCAACTGAACCGTTTTACTTGAAATTTTCAGAAAATCCTTTCATTCTAAAAATCCATCCATCATTCTAGTTTTTTTTTCATTTTAGATTACTAGAAGGGTTGCAATCGTGGGCACCGTCACGTGCGAATTTTTTGAGACCCTTAAAAACTGCTAATTTTAAAAATTAACTTTCTATTTTTTTCACTTTTTTTCTGTACTCTTGTAATGTTGATTAATAAACTATGAAAAAATAATAGTAAAAAAATTATCGTGATGATTTAAAAATGACCTAAAATTCATGCCTACACTAGAATGATACCTCGTACCCTCTTGATGCTGTATATCTCATTTAATCCAATCAATAATGGCTATTTAAAATTTATTTATTTAATTCATTTGTAATGTAATTTTATTTAGTCCATTTTCTCTTTAGTCTTTTTTTTCAAACAGTCGCTATTTTGACAATTTTTTGTTAACTTAATTTTAGTGATATGCCACTGACATCATTCTAGATTTTTTTTTTCATTTTAGATTACTAGAAGGGTTGCAATCGTGGGCACGGTCACGTGTGAATTTTCTGAAACCCCCCTCAAAAAACTGCTAATTTTTAAAATTAAGTTTTTATTTTTTACTTTTTTTCTGTACTTTTGTGACGTTGATAAATAAATTATGAAAAAATAATAAAAAACGGATAGTTCTTACGATGATTTAAAAATTCATGCTTTATATCTCATTCAATCCAATAATGGCTATTTAAAATTTATTTAATTCATTTGTAATGTAATTTTTATTTAATACATTTATTTTGAAATGAAAATGATATAGCATAATCTAATTATATTGAAATTATAACGGCCCAAGATTTTTTTTTATAGCTTTAAATAAATAAATACTGTAATTTCACGAGTTTTCTTTAGATTGTCAGCAAAATATCAGTATAAACTAAGTTTGTGAGATTTTGACATATTTTACTTTCGCCAAATGAATGAGAGAATGTTACGAGAAATGCCGGCGAAGTTTTTTCCAGTGTTTCTTAATAAATTTATATTTTGAATATAGTAAAAGTTTAATAAGTAAAAAGGAGACGAATAGCTTATCTTTCGTTTAAAATACTGAAAAATTAAGATTGTAAAATTATTACTGTAAGGGCACTTTTATGTACCTATAACCAATAATAATTTATTTTCATAAATATTATTTAAATAACCACCTGTAGATAAGTGATTTATATAAAAATTTATTTTTTATACGAATAACAACCTATTTTAACACTTTACGTGTATTTTTCAGAGGAATTAGATTCAAAGGATTAAATCTGGTGTTAAATATACTATATTAATAACGTTACTATACGTCCTAAATTGGCCGGGACAGTCCCGGATTTCCTTCTTGTGTCCCGGGTTATTTTAAAAGCATGATTTGTACCGGAGTTAGATCTTTTATCCCGGATTGTTCCGGTTTTCCCAAAATTAACAGATGAATTAACAAAAATTATGAAAACAAGCAAACAAATGCTAATTTTTTCAAAATATTTATGAGTATAATTGAATGGAATATTGTACAAGGCTCAAAAGCCTGAATATATCATAGATGAAAAAGTATGACATATAATCGAAAAATAAAAGTCCGCAATTATTATAAAAAAAGATTTATATAAAAAACTGTTATTATTTACCCCCCGTTCCGGATTAGCATAACTAAAAATTGCCGTCCCGGTTACCTTAATAAATACCTAAGGTGACCTAAAAATATGGTCACCTTAATATTAACCACTTGTGGGTTACTTATTTATATAAAAACTTTTGACACTAATATAATAATATGCAATATGACTATTATTTTTGCATTGAAAACAAATAGTTTAGGAATCTTCGTTAATGCTATCGGCCGTTGACCTATCCCATGGTTCCGATACGTAAGCTGGAAAAGAGGACCGGCTTCTTTTTTTCTCGATGCTTCATCAGTTGCGATCTACGCTCAGAGTTCTCAGACAACTGTGAACCGAAAACGATATTTTGAGAATAATAAATGAATACATTCCATTTAATGGAATTGTTGCTTGCTCTTGGACTTTTAATTATTGTAATTAATATTAGTAATCAAACATGAATTTAGCGCCAATGTTTTCTGAATGAAGAATATTATTTGGATTTAAGAATGATTATTGCACATATTCTCGTAGATAAAACGATTTTGATATCTTTATGTGTCAAGGATAAAAATATTAAAACATGGATTATAATGTTTGTGTAGTATGTTTTGTTTAAAACAAATTATTTATAATTAAAATTTTTCTTATTTATATTAAATATGTACAATTATTTTCAAGATATTAAAGATAAATTGAATTTTCGACTAGTAAAAAATTAAACATGTACATAATTTATTAACTTCCGTAGGGTAAGTTATTGTAATGGGCCGAAAATCGAAGTTGAAAATTTTACATTTCTCGTCGTTTTGAAGGTTTCTGAAGATTTTGGCATACCTCAGAAAAAATGGATGTGTGTGTGTATGTGTGTGTGTATGTATATATAGATACAATTTTTCGTCCACGTTTTCAGGCGCACGGATCAACCGATTTGAATGGTTCAAAAAACATTCGATTCCTGTTGATAGGAAGATGTGCTGATTAGTTTTTGGCAAAGGCAGGTCCAGCAGTTACGGAGATAAAGAGCAAAGAGTGCAGAAAATAGATATCGAGTTTTTGAGAGAACGAAGCATCGGATTTGAATGATCTAAAAAGCATTCAATTAGTAATGATTGGGAGAACTGTTTATTAGTTTTTGGCAAAGGTTAGGACTAGCCATTTCAAAGATATGGAGCTAAATGTGTAAAAAATGGCAGTTTTTAAGAGAACTAAGCGCCCGATTTAAATGATTCAAAGAACTTTCTGCTTGTCTTAACAAAATAATTGATTTTGGAAAAAAACATTTTTTTGTATATCGAAAATAATTCAGATTTTTATTTTAATTCTGACTATAGTTCTAATATACTTTAAACAAATAATTTCAACTTTGCAATTCAGTTTATATAATTCTTATAAATATTAGACAATGTTGCAATATTAATAATAATCTATTTGAAAACATTCAGTATTCCTCGAACATTTCGTTACGGTACGGGAAGTTCCAGCAATTTGCCTTAAGGCACGATGCCATACACCCCATTAGTTTTATTATTTTGGTTGAATGTGGGTAGTATATGTATTTGTACCTTAAAATACAATTTTTCTGCAACGATATCGAGAGAATAATTTCATTGATTTTAGTTTTGCCAATAAATTTTTATTTTACTTTTACTACATATAAATAATTGTTTTTTACATAGCATACATGTTGCACATTTAGTTGTATTCGAATCGTTTTGATAAAGAAATAGTTATTGGAATAGTCCAAATGTTTCGAAGTTACGTTGAAAACCTGATGATCAAAATTGATCATTTTACATGAGCAAATAAAATCTCCAGTTTCTTTTTTATAGAGATTTGAATAATGTGCATATTTTTGTTAATACATTTTCATTCAAAACTAACTCTACTTTCAACAAACCGTTTGTCTTTGTGAAAATATTACCTTAGCGTTTTGTACTAATATGTACTACTTGACGCTTGCAAATTTTAATTTGTTTAATCATTTCATTCAGAAAGCGAATTTCATTCAACAATTCTCTAGTGAAGTTCGCTTTCTAAAAGCACATACCTCAAATACTTCTTATTGTAGTCCCCAATGTATGGATTAAAATATCATAAGATATATTATTATGTCATGCGATTATATTATTACTATTTCTGAAAGTCGTAGTTTTTAAGTTCTTTAGACAATTCCTCATACCGCAAGCTGTGACTTCCAGTGAAGCCTTCATGTTTTATTCAGAAATTTAATATCTAACAGTTAATGTTTTCCGCCAACATGCAAAATTGTTTATAATTTATATATAAAATTGAACTTAAACGATTAAACGATTTTTATTGAACTTACTAAAACATGTGATTTTTTTATTGCTATAGAAAATATCTGTGAAGACTTAAGATATTAAAATGTTATTAGTTTTTGAAGGTCACATAAAATGATGGAATCTTTCGTAGAAGTTGGGTTACGTTTCAATATCGAAACAGACTTCTGTTCTTATTAAAACCAAAACTATTTTAACATTTTAAATTCAGAAAACGTTGTGTAACATATTTTCAGTTCCTTCTGAAATGCTTAATATTTTGCTATACAAAAAATTAGCACTGAATTGAATTTTACTGGCGAATGAAACTAATTGAATTTTAGGTGCTTGATTTTGTACATTAAAATAAAATAAATTAGTAAATAATGTATATCCAATATATATTTTCAAAGTTTTTATAATTTTCATAACTCCGGTAATCAGTGGTTCCTACTACATATATTTAATTGCAATTTATTAAAAACAAATTACCCAACATTTTTTAAATTCATTTTTATTCGCATAAGATAAACAATTTACAAAAAAAATGTATTTATGATTCATATATGTTTATTATATGTGAGTAATATTTTGATTTTTTATGTTGATATTCTGCTTCAATTAGTTTTTATTTAAATGATTATTTTTTATATGCTTAACAGTATTAGCTTTTTTTAAATCCGCCGAGGTCATATCGTTAATTTCTTATCGTTCAAAGTATTATTTTGCCATAAATTGTTACAAGTCACTCTATATTCATTGACAATCTTTAATGATTATATAATTACGCAGGTTCTAAATTTAGAATCTAATCGTTATGTAACGTGAGTTTCAAACTGTTGTAATAAAATAAACAGGTTTTTGGAAAATTTAGAGACATTATTAAAGAATATTCATAGTCATTAGCATAATGCATTTCACTTTTGGCTTGACCCTTTTTTGTGTTCAATACTATAAATTAAGAGAAAGTACTTTGACCACAATTACAATCCCTGATTTGAATGATTCTTATTTAAAAAAAAAATAAAAAAAAATCATTATATTTGATGATTTGTTAATATTTTTCAGACAATCAGAAATAAGTTTAAAATAGTATAAACAATTAATAAATATCAACCAAATCTAGTTGAAATAAAAATTACAAGGAGGTATTATTTTAAATGCAACAGTTACAATCGTTAAAAATGTTGACATTTTTATGATATACTTTTAAATTTAATTCTAACATTTATGCTGATCTTATTGTTAGTCCAGTAAATACTTCCGTTACCATAGTAACCAATCGTGATGTAAATATGTAAATTAGGCTAGAGAAATTGTTATTCGTGTCATTTAATAAAAAGCAGTTTAGCCTCAGTTTACAATAAATAATTATATATATATATATATATATATATATATATATATCTATATATTAAAATATTAATACATGAAAATTAAATATTTACTGAACTCATTTCTATTATATGCATATAATAGTAATTAAAATCAATGAATAAAATGCTCAAACTAGCTTTGAGAGCATCAAAAATAAATTATGTATATTGTTAAAACCTTTAAAAAAATGCGTTAATTTGATGTGTATGACTCGTTTTAGACTTCTATCTTCATTTTTTCGAAACCGACGAACCTGTCTTTCTCAAAAACGAATCGAATGTTTTTTGTTTATTCTTTCAAATATGTTGACCTTTTCTCTAGAAAACGACGACCATACGTACATACTGAACAAATTTTTTGTTTGGCATGCTAAAATGATGTGAAGGTTTTTAAACTTAATGATATAAAACATTGTTTCCCAACGTGGGGCCCATAATCTAAAAGCAATTTAATAATGGAAAGTGAAAATTCTTTAATATAAAGCTTGATGAAATTTATTATTTATATTTAGTTAAGAAAACAAAATAGTTTTTCAAGTGTGCAAAGAATCATTTCTTTTTATATTTGCTTGTGATTTAAACAGAGGCAAATAACTTATTATACTGATTATTGGATGTTAGCATTAATTTACTAAAATAATAGCAATAATTTGTCATTTATTATTTTTCAATGATTTATAGTTATATACTTTCATATTTTCTATGCACTGATTGACATTTCTAAATAAATATAATAAAAAAAATCAAATGAGCAACCCTGAAGAAACTACAACTTACCGAATTGTTTGTGTGTTTAAAATCATTTTTAAACTTTGTGATTAAATTATTGTGTTCAAATGATTAATTTTGTTCACATGTTTAATCAAACTTATATTTAGGTACAAAATTTATTTAATGTATATTCTTGAATGAACTTACCTTACGAGTAGTATTATTAGCAGAATATGTACCCTAATAATTAATATTATAAATTAAGTTAATATTATGAATTGTTTAATTTATTACTATGTCAAATATAGTACTAATTCTTAGAAGATTTAGTATTTCTATTTTTATTTCTGCTTGCGTCTTCATTGTGAATTATGTCAGAATTATTTATAATTATATCATCTTCTGTTTTGTCTCCTTCATTTTTTGGCAACAGTTTTCAAAGCTGATCTAACGTAAACAATCTTTCGACAAGCTTTCAAGTCCCATGGAGTTTATTGCATTATTTTTCGATTTCGGAATAAAAAGGCACCAACGGTTTTCCCGTGTTTATTAACTTTGCAAATTAATTGACGATGAAATTTTTACGATAAATTTTTATGATTGTTATTAATTCAGACTGACTTGTATTTAATTAGGTCTGTTGCTTATAGTTAATCATTATCTATTTATACAAACGTTTATCTAACTATAATGCAGAACAATTTTGAACTTCGTATATAAAGTCAGTAATTAGTTAATTTCCTATTGTCAAGTGAGTGAGTTCAATGGTGGGGTTTAGTGGTTAATGACTTTATCGGTCTAACTAGCGTTATCTAAAATAGTTGGGAGTGCAGATTGCAATTTATTTATTATTATAAACCATGTTGAAACAAAAAATCCATAATTATTTTAAAGAGCTTTATATTAGAAGTAATGATAAATTTATTTTGATCTAAGGAAAGGAAATATGGAATATTTCGGACGCACATATCAAACGATTTTAATAGTTTAAAAAACATTCGATTCCCACTGGTAGGGAGATGTGCGGATTAGTTTTTCGCAGAGGCAAGTCCAGCCGTTTCGGAGATGCGGAGCAAAGAGTGCAGAAAATTGAAATCGAGTTTTTGAGAGAACTGAGCAGCATCCGATTTGAATGATACGAAAACCATTCAATTTGTAATGACGGGGAGAAGTGGTGATTAGTTTTTGGCAATGGCAGAGATACCGAGCTAAATGTGCAAAAAATGGCAGTTTTTGAGAGAACTGACAAAGAACTTTTTGCTTGTGTTGACGAAACGATTGCTTTTGGATAAATTTTTTTTATTTTTTTTTTGTTTTTAATTTCCAAAAAAAATTTTTTTTAATATATCTTTTTATCATTATTTATATATTAAAAATATCGAAGATGATTGGAATTTTAATTTTTTCTAGCTGAAGTTCTTATATCATTCTTATAAATATTAGACAATGCCCTTCATTTCAAAGTCGATCAATTAAGTTTTGTTTATTTACTTTTCTGGCAAAACATATATTTTAAGTTATAGTATTTATAATAATCTATTTAAAAACGTTTAAAATTCCTCGAATATTTCATTACGGTACGGGAAGTTCCAGCAATTCTTTCTAAGGCACGATGCCATTCATCACTAGTTTAATTTATAATTTGTATATAAATCGGCTTAGAAGTTTGTTCTCAAATAAGTTATGGATTCAGATCTTACTTCATATTTAAAAACTCCTGCTTTTTATATAAAATATTTAAAATACAAAATTTATTTAATAATTTCCTGAAACCAATTTGTATTAATGACGCCATATTTGGTTAGTTTCAATTAGCAAGTATACGCTAATGTGTTACGTCTAATGTCATTTTTAAACTTGTTGTAAGTCAGGGACATAAAATTGCCATGATTATTGACAACAGTAAAATTGTTCTTCATTCATCAAAATATCGTTAAAAATATTGTCTAACTTTGTATATGTAATAATGATTACAATCGAATCAAATGCTTCAAATCATTGGAATCAATTTCATACCTGATTCAAATCTGATTTTACTTGATTTGACTTGTATTATAACATTTGGTTAGTTTTCGTTTCGAGTTATACGAATCGTTTGAATCAAAATAATTCGAATCAAAGATTCATTTAATTTCTGAATCAAATCAGAATGCCGCATGATTATCCTCTTGAAGGCGGCGTGGTACACGCGCAATGCATTGTGTTATTGCAGAGAGGACTTTGGAAATACCTTTATACCGGAGTTGTGACATTGACTTTTTGTTCAATAAATTTCAATGGTAATCGTCATAAATCATGCTACTTCAAGAAATTTTAATTTAAAATTTTCAACTTTTTATAAATCTTTTATATTACAATTATTGTAATAAGAATAATACTAATAATTTTTATTTTAATATTATTAAAATATTAAATTGAGATGCATGATGCGCTTTACTCAAGGACAAGTCAACTATTTAGCTTTCAAAGATTCCATTTCCATATTTCTTACTGTCAGTCCTTCAGTACCGTGATATGTAATATAAATTTTATATTAATATTATGTGTATATATATACTAGATGACCCGACATGCCTATACCCACGTCTACAATTCAAAAGTTCCAATTTTTTTTAATATCCTATCCACTTATCCTTCACTTTTTAATATCCTATTTGATGTCCTGTCTGAATTCGTTTATGGTTTTAGCATAAGCAGTATAAGAAATTCAGAATAAAATAAAATAGTATCTGCGGTAAAAGAACAATATCACAATTGATTTTACCACACAACATAATTGCTTCAATAATTTAGTCTATAATTTTCATAATTTCGTATGATATATTAGTTGCTTTTAGGCAACTATAATTTCTAAAGTACATTTTTCTTACTAATAATGTAATAAACAATATTGTTTATGTTCAAATCTTAGGTGAATTAATTTGTAAAACCTAGTTCATATGAGCACTCTTCAATCCAAGATCAACTTGCTAAATATTCCATATCCAATGGCAAACAAATGAATTTTTGACACATGAAACAAAATTCTAAATATTTTTTTTAATAAATAGAAATATTTTTTGCATTGTTAAATAGTTTAGTAAACTAAAATGCAACACGCATAATTTAAAAAAATAATGTATATGCAATTTTGGACTTACTGCGTTATTTATTATTAAACTGAATTATATAATTTCATCTGCCAAATATATACTGTTGACTGTATATTATATTAATTTAATTTCTGGCACATCTCAGCTGCTTTTCGGCAATAATAATGTAGACATTACATTTTTCTTGTATATTATATTCTAATATTATCTAGGCTCATAATTTCAGCTAAATTCAAATTTTAAGTGAATTTCTAGCAGTTCAAATGTTTTCAATGTCAAACAATAAGTGTTTTTTGTAATTTTTGCCATTTATATCTACAATATTACTATAGTTTTATCGTTCATTAAATCTTAGAAATTCTTCATGACAAACTCTAAAATGAATTATCAAAATCCGAATAACCGTTTAGGAGAAGTATCAAATCATACACCCGTACAGAAGAATTTTATATATGATATATTCTGTTTAGGTCGACGAGTTTTGTAGACGATAGTTAAGTTTAAAGCTTCATAAATATGCTATTACAATTTTTTTGTTTTCACAAAATGATTAGTTATTTGCGAACATGAGTCAATTTTATAAAAAATCATTAATTAAGCTAATTTTTTGACTGATAAGATTATTTAGCTCTACCACGATAAATTAATTTTTTTGGATAGCTCTTTGGATAGATTTTCCATAGCTCTTATTTTATAAAACATAGTAAAACAATTATTTTGATTGTAATTGTTATGGTTTTAAAAATTCTGGTTTTATGCTCACTTTAAATACTTCTATTGCTAAATATTTCAATATTGTTTTAATTATTGTTTTTAATATTATTATTTGAGCTTTGGATATTTGCCATTCAAATATTTATCCAATATTATGCTTACTTATAAAGTCAACCACGTATTATCGCCAATGCATTTTTATATGTAAATTTTTTGACGATTTAGTTGGTTTCATTGATTTAGCTTAAACTTAAAGTAGACTTACCATTCATTATAATGCAAGTGTAATCAAGGTAAGCTCGATTTTAAGCAAACAACAGAAGCAATAGTCGCTTCTATGACGCTCATGAAAACCTCATCTTAGAAAGTTATTATTTCTCATCATCGATCTTTAGATCACGAGTTTTAAATAGAACTATGACATATCATGTGCATATCTGTGATGACGTCACGATGAAAATGTCTGAAATTCTCTGAAATTCTTTGCATGTGAATGACTCATTTCATATATTTCATCTTCAACCGACTTATGAGTTTTGAGTGTTTTTGTAACGTTTCAATCATCCGACAAGGTCGTATTCAAATCAGCTGTGTTACTTATCCGTTTAATTGAATAGATAGATTCAAAATAATCTCATCGTAAACACTTTGCTGTTAAATTCTTCTTTCTAGGTTGGCTGAAATATGTAATTTGAAAAGTTTGGAGAGTTTGAATGAAAATGCGGCCATTAACGATGATGGTGGAAAAACTATTACTGTTAATCAGTCATTTTTGTAGTAATATTCTGAAATAACAATAAAATTAAGAAGTGGACAACTACGACACGATAAGCAATGGTCTTCAATTCTATCTCTTAGATTTCTATTCCAAATGCTGCTCCTTGCATGTTTTAACCGTACAATATTTTCATTATACCAGAAACATCAGCAATGCAATATTCTTCAACTTTTGCATATCGATTTGTTTGTTATTTTTATGGTCTATATCAGCCATCGCGTTCATCTAGCAATTTTGTTCGTTTATCACAAATGCAACACATTTCTTTTTATCGCAAAGGACACAATTTGTATCTGATCTATGTGAGAATTTCAAATTGATTAATGATGAATACATAGCAAACTAGGTAAATTTTCTGATTCAGTAAATTATGGTTACAAATTTATTTTTGTATTCAGTATATTCTCTAGTTAACTAGATAACTTAACATGATGTTAAGTTTATCAATTACGTTTCATGAAGTACAATATATTAATTATTGTATATCATATATAATATGTAAGAAAATTTAAAACGCCATCCAAAATTTCGTTTATAAATTATAAGCACCGAGAAGTATTTTAATAACTAAAGTAAAAAACTGTTTATAGAAGAAAAATGTTTTTATAATATTGTTTGGATAGTATCAACTTTAGTGTAATTTGATTGTAAGTGTAAACAAAATATATCGATTGCGTGCCTTTGTGTTTACAATTTTTTTTTTAAATTCAAAATTCATTGACCCATTTGAAATTAAGTTTATAATATAGAATATAATGATTTTACAACATCGTTGAAAAATTTATGATACTTAAATTTGTTGTTTTATTATACAGGTCATGAATCAAGATGTCAAAAAGGAAAATCCACTTCAATTCAAATTCAGAGCGAAATTTTATCCTGAAGATGTAGCTGAAGAACTTATACAGGACATTACATCTCGTCTTTTTTATCTTCAGGTAGTTTCATTGTTGTTTTGTAATTTTATGATAACGTATTTGACTATATTAGATCCAAAAATAAAATATTATTGCTCCAATTATTCATATAAATTAAATGAATTTATACTTCTTAGGTTAAGAACGCTATACTGTCTGATGAAATATATTGCCCTCCTGAGACATCGGTTCTTCTAGCATCTTATGCTGTACAAGCCCGACATGGAGATTTTCAAAAAGACCAACACTCTTCTGGATTTTTGGCGAACGATAGACTGTTACCACAAAGGTAATTAAATTATAAATATTATTTACTTTTTTGTTTAAGGATAATAATAATAAGTTAGCCAAGCTATTACTTCATTATAAATTCGAGTAAATTATTTTCATAGAATTCATCATCCAAATCTTCTTCTATACTTTTGTCAAAGACATCTTGCAGACTTTTATCAATATGGGTACAATTCAGGTTTCCTTTCATAATGCAGTTCTTTCCTCATTCACTCTTTGCATTGTGAATGAGGTCACGAAACATATCTTCATTTCTTACATTGTCGATCAGCACCTTATTTATAATATTTTGTGGTAGATTTTGTCATACTATAAACGTGACTTTGGAATGGATAAATGAAAAAAAATGCTTTTCAAGTATATATTCCAAATCTGTTATCCCCAGAGGCTCGCTTATTTCCGACACACACCCAGGTCAATGATTTCATTTATAATTGTATTTTGCAAATCAATTTTATTTTTTATTTGATGGTTGTTCTTCTTATCATGCACTGGTACTGAATTACCTTATAATCTTTTCCCAGTCGAAGCCAATAGTCTTATCAAACACACAATTTAGTTGCTTCCATTGAAATAAATAAAAGGGGCCTTTCTGACATTTAAACCTACATTATCTTTCAAATGATTTATTTTCATTTCAGGGTAATGGATCAACACAAAATGTCTAAAGAAGAATGGGAACAAAGTATAACAACATGGTGGCATGAGCATCGAGGTATGCTAAGAGAAGATTCTATGATGGAATATTTGAAAATCGCTCAAGATTTAGAAATGTATGGGGTCAATTACTTCGAGATTCGAAATAAAAAAGGAACTGAATTATGGCTAGGCGTTGATGCTTTGGGCCTTAATATTTATGAAAAGGATGACAAGTTAGTATTACACACTAATTATGCATTTCAAACAGAAAATTCCTAATTGAGTTAACAATAGAATAAGGACCAATAGTCTAACTTTAAAATATGTTTACTCAATATAACTATATATATATATATATACATATATATATATATATATATATATATATAAATTTTTATCAATATTCTTTTATAAAATAATATGGTATTTCAAATAGTATTATTCTTTTACAGACTTACTCCAAAAATAGGTTTCCCCTGGTCAGAAATACGAAACATATCTTTTAATGATAAAAAATTTATAATCAAGCCAATAGATAAAAAAAGCACCAGACTTTGTATTTTTTGCGCCACGAGTACGCATTAACAAACGTATTTTGGCTTTGTGCATGGGTAATCATGAACTCTACATGAGAAGGCGCAAACCAGACACTATTGATGTTCAGCAAATGAAAGCTCAAGCGAAAGAAGAAAAAATTGCTAAGCAGCTCGAAAGGTAATTATATATTATTAGAAACTTATAAAAATGGTTAATATTTGTTGTAGCTTCAGCCTTTTTATTTGATTAAAGCATTGTTTTCTCTTATATTGATGTACTTATATCCACATTGATTTTTACATTTATTGTTAGTGGATATATGGTAGTCATCTTCCACATTCATTTGATTCACAGAGTATGTACAACATACTTCATATATTTATGCAGTAATTAATTTTATCATTATAGAGAGAAGCTACAGCTAGCCTTAGCTGCTCGTGATAGAGCTGAGAAGAAACAACAAGAGTATGAAGACAAGCTTAAATCTATGCAAGAAGAAATGGAACGATCACAGGTACATAAATATATTACAATTTGTGAATGTAATTAATGTTTTAATTCAAATATTCTGGGGAATTTAAACAGTAGTTTTAGTGATGTATGATCAACATACTACATTTTGTTACCACACTCCAGAATACTTTTTTATTTAATTTTTCCAAAAATAATTTTGTCACAAAACTTCATTTGCAATTTCCTCGCGAATATAGTTTTTATGGGTATATAACATACAATAATAACTAGGTTAGTTTTAATTGTCAATGTTACTCTTAAATAAAACTTCAAGTTTTAAATTGCCCATTTTAATTTTGCATAATCAAAAAGCAATTATAGTGATAGTTGTTCTATTTTTGTATTACAAGCATAATATTTTATCAAAGAAATATTATTAGTTAAAATTGTCAGTATTGTGTAAAATTTGACCTTAATTTACATATTTAATTATTATTCAAAAAAAGTCGATTTTAATTTTTTTTATTTGATTTAAAATATAAGTTTGAAACTGAGTTGACTAATTTTGCAAGATCATGTAAACTGTCTCTTCTCAGTTCGAATCTTCCTGAATCGAAAGAAGATCAATGAATTTTAATATATTTACTTCATTCAATCAAAAGGATAAAATTAAAAAAAAAGATGAAACTATAAAGTGAATTACAACTCATGTTGATCAAATGTAACTTAACAAAATGTCATTGCATATGATATTATTTCAATATAATACAATTATATTATTGATCAATCAAAAACTTAATTGATAGTGGAAGTCATTCTTTATATACAAGACTTGAAAAATGAAAAAACTGTAAATTATTTGATTGAAATATAAATATGATGTGCATTGTAATTTGTACAAAATATTTGTATCCCTAGCATTACAAGTCAAAATTTCATAAAGTAAAATATATTGATGGTTATATATTTTTCATTCCTTAGGCTAATTTAATAGAGGCACAAGATATGATCAGACGTTTAGAGGAGCAACTGAAACAATTGCAAGCATCTAAAGAAGAATTAGAGCAAAGGCAGAATGAATTGCAGGCAATGATGACCCGCCTTGAGGAAACAAAGAACATGGAAGCCGCAGAGCGTGCAAAATTAGAAGAAGAAATTCGTGCAAAACAAGATGAAGTGCAACGCATTCAAGAAGAAGTTGAAGCTAAAGATACAGAGACTAGGAGATTACAGAATGAAGTTGATGAAGCCAGGCGTAAAAAAGTAAGAACATTTTTAATCCTTTGAAATGCATTACAACTGTTTGAAAATAAAAAAGCAATATCTTTACTCAATATACCACTTTTGTTGCTGTTGTTCCATAATATTTATTCTTATGAATACTGCACTTCAACTGTTTAACATTATTTTTGATTTTGATATACTGCATGTTTTTTATAAAGTTTACTAATTGGAATTAATTTTTGGAATTCAATTCACATCTAATTTCCTTCTGTTTTAGTTGATAATATAGATTTTAAAATCTTCAATCAATCTTTCTAGTTTAATATAAATTAATTGCATACTACTGTTATGTTTGTTTCAAGAAATTAAAGAAATTGTCGAAAAATCATAAATCATAATTATTTGTTTTTGACTTTTGGATTCGTGAAAAGCTATTAAATATTAGGTTTGTCATTTAAACATTAGTTCATTTTTCCAGGAAGATCTTAGGAAAAAATTTGAAATTATTTTTGTTTTCCCTTATAAATTATAAATCATTAAGTATTCATTCATTATGTTGTCATTGCTATTAATTTTGATATTTTTGAGCATGTTATACCTTTGGCTCAGATTATTACTATGGGGTATACTTTATTTTATTATTAAGACAGTTGCAGCAGTAGTTGAAATTAAAAAAAAATCAAATTGATGTCATTATTGAATTATTATTTTATGATATAATTGATGATTATAAAATTATTTTTATTTAAACTCAACTAAAATTTTTACAGGATGAAGTAGCCGCTGCCTTGTGGCTGCAACATCAACTCCTCAACATCACCATGTGATGGAAGAAAATGACAACGAGAGTGATGAGTTACAAAACGGAAGTGGAGATATCAGTCGTGACTTAGATACTGATGAGCATATTAAAGATCCGGTAGAGGATAGACTCACTCTAGCTGAAAGGAATGAACGTTTGCACGATCAATTAAAGGTAGGAAGTTGACTGCATCTTATAATTTCCAATAATTGATGTAGCAGTTTAAACTTTGTTATTACAATATTTTTTTCAGTGTCCTTTTTGTGATTGATTTTATATTTAGCCTGCATTACTTAATATAGATTAAGTTAATGTAGAATTCTAACAGGTTTTAGAAGAAAATCATTGATGAGCAAATGCTAAATAAAAAATAAAACAATAGTTGTGAATACTAGAATATATAGTATGGCAATTGTTGGACTTTAATAATTTCAGTTGTCATTTTTACTATAATACTTTTTTCTGACTTAAATGGTTCTTAGAATTTTTAATCTTTTTTATAATTATATATTCCATTTATATTAAAATTCTTTTATAAATACTATTAAAACTTATCTGTTAAATTTTCTACATCCTGTTTTTGTAGGTTTTTTATTTACATTACTTTATTTATATTACTTTAATTTAATATACTTCAATTTTTGTTCATAGGCACTTGAAACAAGATTTAGCTCAATCTCGAGATGAAACTAAAGAAACTGCAATGGACAAGATTCATCGTGAAAATGTCCGTCAAGGTCGCGATAAATACAAAACATTAAGAGAGATTCGTAAAGGCAATACTAAAAGACGTGTAGATCAATTCGAAAATATGTAATTTTGTTAATATACATGTCTTTAATGAGCCATAAAATGAAAAGATTTAATCTACTATAAAATATATATGTATATACTAAATATGTGCATATATATACACATACAAAAAAGTTTGTAATTTATCATTGTTATAAATTAAGTAAAAAAATTAAAAAAAAAACATTAAGATAAAATCCTTAAGTATTTTTTAATCTAATTGTTAAGTATTATTGATTATCACATGGCAAGATTTGTAAAAAATGTTTTTCATCTTTGAATTGACCAATAGTATATTTTTAGTTCAGTATTTTATTGCTTATGAAGCCTTTGTATTTTGAAATATGCCAGGTATTTTAGAAGTAATGTAATTTATAACATCATGCTCGATATTTGATACGAAATTCTTGTATCTTTAAATTAACTGATACGCTAAGAGCGGTTCATGAAAATACTTTAGTAGTTTTTTTTTATTGAATTAATCACATTTCATGATTAACAGAAACTTTAGTAGTACTTACATGTTACAACATATTTAGTAAGAGCTTAATGCTGCATTTATATATTTGTTTGTATAAGTTTTAAATAATAAAATTAAATAATTCTGGTCTTGAAATTTGGATCATAAAAAGTTTGAAGCAATATTATATAAATAAAGATGAAACATGAAACCAAAATTGATATAATTGTATCTCATAACAGTATATTTGCTGAATCTGATGAATTTTCTACAAATTTACTTATAATATAGAAATAAAATAGTCTTCCACAGTTGTTCTTTGGTTAATTTTCAACACCACCATATTAGGCTTATATATTAGCAAACCATACCAGTTATTTTAATCATAAACTTGTTTAATGAATATAATTTATTCTATAAACCCTCTTCTCTAAATATATTACACGTGGGCATGAATGTAGTCTACTTGAAACATATGTAAAGTGTAACTTATACCTTAATCCTGAGGCCTTTTATAATTATGTGAAAAAGTAATGTATAGATATAATATTATATATTTATATAATGTAACATTTTCCAACAATAAAATGAAAAAATTGCAACTGTTTTTATGATCTATACAAGTATTTTGATCGCTGCTGAATTGATATTATATGGGACTGCTAGAAGGTAATACATTGACATTCATTAATATTGATTAATATTACAACTAATGCTGTTTATAAGAGTATACCCTCCATTTATATGATTATTTTTATTCAATGATTATCTATTATTTTATATTGTCATCACAAAATTTCTGTTTTTTTTTTGACATTCATTAAATACATTGATAACTGATAGATTAAAAATTGCTTAATAAAATATTTCAGTAATAAATTATGAGATCAATATGTTTACTTAATTAACCTAGTTTTAATAATTACGGAGTTTCATAATTAACAAATATCGGCTTTTCAAAGACGTAACGTTCGCTTTGGTCTAGAATATGCTGTCACAAAAAAGCCCGGTACCAACTTCACGCCACTGCGATGTACGTT
>NW_020539725.1:23403234-23529759 GCF_003426905.1 Ctenocephalides felis
ATTTGGAAAATGAATACTATTCAATTTTATACAATTAATGTGTGTACTGTCATCCTCTACGAAGTCTTGAGCTTCTTCCATTGTAACACATTCTAAGTGGCTTACTTTGTTCCTGCATTTTACACCATAAAATTTATTTGGCATGTTCCAATAACTCTGGCCTGAATGTGGTTGTTATGAATTGAGCATCTGCAGATAATTCATGTATCATATCAGCAACTGCTTTTCTGTGTTGAGCATCCAAAGCCTGAATCATAGAGAATACAATTACTAATTGTTTTTATAAGCTTCATCACTGAATTATTGAATAAAGTCAAGTAAATATGATTAAAAAGTAGACTTACTTGGTCTATTTCATCAAACAAATAGAATGGAGCTGGGTCACATTTTTGGATTGCAAAAATTAATCCTAAAGCAACTAAAGACTTTTGACCTCCTGAGAGCTGATTCATTTCTTTCATTTCAGCATCTTCCTCGGTGAAAGATACTCTAATAGCAACTCCAGTAAACGCAAAACAGTAAATATAATAATAATTAATGAATTTAGACTTACTAACAAATTGTATTACTATTTGTAATCAACATGCCTTAGGAATGCTTTATCAGCTTCTTCTTGAGTAGTTTTCATAATCAAACTTCCATGACCAGTAGGAACAAGTTTTTTAAAAACTGATGTAAAGTATTTTGAAAATTGACGGAATGTAAACTGAATTGCTTCTACCTACGCTGCTCTAATGTTTCCATCAACTCTTTAATTTTCTCACCTCTATTATAAATGAATAAATTAATGTATATGAAATTGATAAATGAATATAAACATATTTAAATTATATATATTATATATATTTATATATATATATATATATATTAATTGTTTAATATGAACAAAACAGCACTCAGATTTGTTTAACCACAACTTTATTTTATGATTACAGACGTTCGAGACCATGGGTGGTCTCATCTTCAGTGTAATTTCAAAAAACAGTTACTATATACTACACATCTTTAATAATTTATTTAAATTTTATTTAATTTTTGGTATACAAAAAACACCAACTATTCCTTGCAATGCTTGACACAGTAAGAAGAAAACATTTAACACTTACAGAAATATTCTAAACAAATTTGAAGTAGTACTTATATAGTGGAGACAGAGAGGGTATCATTATAATGTAAACAAAAGGAGTGCTATCGCATACAAAAATCGATTAAAAATGAAAAAAACAAATTAATTTATTGAAAAGAATAAGATAAATGAAAAATTTATAAATTATTAATGATGTTTATATAAGTGTCATGTAAAATATTTGTGTCGGTTCTTAGATTTATGCTATTGTTAGTCCGAACTATTAACATTGATTCTGCCATGCTCCTTTTAAATAAGTCTTTCTCATGGGAATAAAATTTGGGGATTGTCAAAATCAAACTTATGGTTGTTGATATTAGCATGATCCACAAGTGTACTTTTAAATTTTTTGTTATCTATTTTTTCACATTGTAATTCATGTTGCCTGAGTCTCTTTTCTAAGTTCTGGCAGGTCTGGCCAATATAAGAGTGCTGTTTTGTTCATATTAAACAATTAATATTCGTTCCACCATATCATAAATTCTAGATTATATATATAGATATATATATATATATATATATATATAATATATATATGATTTAGTAGTAATTTTGATGTTGAAATATATGAGTGAGTTCTTGAGGGCGATACATCAAACAAAGAAAAGCCAAGAGATTTATAAAATAATCTTTATTTCCAAACGTTTCGACATTCATTTAATGTCATCATCAGTGGATCTAAAACAGTATGAAAATTAGCATATCTAGGTAATTATAATATATGTGGATTTGTAAAGTAGTAACTATACAATAAGAGAAAAATTAACAAATAGCAACACTTAACAACAAATCAAATAAAAAGATAGGAAAGGTAGTAGAGACTAGAATTAAATAAATAATAAAAGTATAGGCAAAAATATTTAAGTACACTCATATAAACTTTTTTTAAATTTTTCTCTTATTGTATAGTTACTTTACAAATCCACATATATTATAATTACCTAGATATGCTAATTTTCATACTGTTTTTAGATCCACTGATGATGACATTAAATTGAATGTCGAAACGTTTGGAAATAAAGATTATTTTATAAATCTTTGGCTTTTCTTTGTTTGATGTATCGCCCTCAAGAACTCACTCATATATATATATATATAAATATATATATATACAGTAGAACTCCAATTATCCGAACTCCTACTATCCGAATCGCCGATTATCCGAATCACTTTCAGAAAAAAAAATTGTCCAAAAAAAAGTGCGCTATTATTCTTCCACTCGCAAAGCCAGTGTAGGCTTCTATATATTATTTAAATATTTATTTTATTTTGTTTATTATTTAAAGCATGTGAAAATATCATGTTTCTTCTATTTAATTCAATAAAAAAATAGTGCAATATCAAAACGGAACTTTTTTTCTCTCCAATGGCAATTTTTAAAAAGAAACTCCGATTATCCGAATATTTGATTATCCGAATGGGTCCCGGTCCCCATTAATTCGGATAATTGGAGTTCTACTGTATGTATACATGGTCTGTTCAAAAGTACCCGGAATTACTAATAATTAAATTTCGCGGGTCTGGAGTGTCTGATTGTCAAATTTTTTTTTTATTGTGTTGGTATACATGCCCCTAAAGTATGATGAAATTTTCAGCTATATTCACTGTTTACTTTGTCTGTGGTAGTCGCTAAGGTTCGACGTGTTTTTCTGAGCTCGGCGATTTTTACAATGGAAGAATTGAAAAAGTCAAAGAATTTGTATTAAATTTTGCGTAAAAAATGAAATAAAGTGTTGCAAAGTGCAAAAATTCACCAGATATGGCTCCGTGTGACTTTTTCCTATTCCCAAAGTTGAAGAGACCCATGAAAGGACGGCGGTTTTCCTCGATTGAAGAAAATCGCCGAGAGTGCTCAAGGACATATCAAAAAGTGAATATCAAGGGTGCTTCGAAAATTGGAAAAAACGCTGGCATAAGTGTATTATATCTGGGGGGGACTACTTTGAAGGGGACCACATTAATGTAGACAAATAAATAAATATTTTTTTGAAAAACGAAAATTACGAAAACTTTTTGAACAGACCTCGTATATGCATATATATATGATATATATATATATATATATATATATATATGTGTGTGTGTATAGGATAATTATTTTGGGCATAAATAATCTTTAGGTTGTAGTTAATCATTACATGACATTAGATAAAGATTTATCGCTATAATAACAGAAAGTGCTATCATAGGATAGTTATCCTTCACATGCCATCATATTGAATTTTTTACAATTGTAGCTAAATGTACACATGAATACATACCCAATTGTCAGCTCTTCATGTCTTTTGTTTAACTTCTGTTTTTGCTCTGAGAAACTTAAATATTGATCCATAGCTTTTTTATTTACATGAGTATACTTTTTAAGATTTTGATTTGCTTTCTCCAGCTCTTTAAACAACTAAAACCAATTCACACTTCATTATGAATAAACAAATTTGCAAAATATAAATAAGGCAAATGTAAAGTAAACTATGATTTTATGCAATAACTCATCAACTATGAATTGTTGTTTTAATAAAAAGAAAGATAGGAGCATTAACAGGGGCATTGAAAAGGATCCACTCTTTCGTCAAAAAAATAAAATACTAATTCTTAAAACGCAAATAATACCTATAATTTTATATGGAATAACAACATGGAGCCAAACAACTAAAGCTAACCTAAATGACATACAGAGAATAATGAATAAAGCCACAAAAATAGCATATAATTTTCCACATCTAACACCCACCAAATACTTACAGAGAGAAACAAATAATCATTCACTAAATAACATAGAGAAATGCAAACTAATACACAAAATGAAATTTAACCGAATTAAAACAAGCGCAACAATAAACATAAATCAAGATATACATGAACACTACACTAGAAAACACAACAATTTTCACATTGAACACAATACAAAAAAGAATTTGAGAGAAAATGTCATATGAAGTGCTAGCAAAATATATAACAAATTACCAAACGATATTAAGATGACCAGTGATGACGATAAATTAAATAAGGAAATTGAAGACAACAAAGACTGAAGAGTTATATATAAGATATTTTAATTATATATAGATATTATATTAATGAAATAGATATTATAGTCAAATGAAATGTATATATAATAAGAAAATTGTTTTTCATAATCTCTCATACCAGGCACCTCTGCCTGACAGATATGAAAATGTATATATATATAATATATATATAAAAAAAAAAAAAAAAATATATATATATATATATATATATATATATTGAAATATGTGAGTTTGGTGTTGATATATATTTTGATGAGTTATTTAGAAATAACTCATCAAAATATATATATATATACATATAAATATATATATATATATATATATATATGCGAATGGTTTTTCAGCCACAAGTCGAAAAACTAAAAACAGAACGTAAATATAAATCTTCTTCAATATGTTTCGAGCTATTCAATAAAATACAATACATTTGTATTTTAGCTGAATGATAGGCTAGCAGAATAGCTCGAAACGTATTAAGAAGATTTGTATTTACGTTCTGTTTTTAGTTTTTTGAATTGTGGCTGAAAAACCATTCACATTATGTTTCGAAGTTAAAATAAACAATATCAAGATATATATATATATATATATATATATATATATATTCATATACATATATGTATAACAGTGTGTGTGTGTATGTTTGCAGGTATATTATATAAAATTCTTTGTCATAGAAACCAAATGAATAATTCATTTTTCTATAACTTCAATAAACTACTTACTTGTTTAAGACTCATGGAATTAAATTTCTGATAAGCCTCGGGTTTTGGCAATGTTCCCAGCTGTGATATTTTCTCAGTATATTCTGTAATTTTTTCTTGCATCAAGTTTAACTTTGATGATAATTTTTCTATGCTTTTTGAATCTTCTTCAATTTTTTCTTGAGCTTCATGTTCTTTTCCTTTCCATTCATCTAATTCTTTTTGCAAAGATTTTTGCTAAAAACATTCATAAAAAAAAATTAAAGTTATTTACCAGAAAATTATAATAAATATTATAAATGTTATACTTACAGCTCTTACAGCCTTTTGTAATTTGGATTCCATGCTTTGTAAGTCTTGATTTACTTTATCTATTCTGGTTTCAGCAGCTGCAAGATCTGTTCCACAATTCGCCAATTGTCTCTTTCTATCTTCTACAGATATTTCTTGAAGCGCTTGAACTAATTCTTCTTTTCTCCTAAAAATGAAGAAAACATGTATAATACAAATATATTGTATAGCAATTAATATTAATAAAAACCTTATTAAATTATTTGTTAAGAGATTTTCTAATTTATTCTTATTTGCTTCCAAATTCATACGCATACTGAAAGCTTCTTTATTTTCTTGATGTAAACGTCTTATATCATCATTCAGTGTGTCAACCTCTCTTTGATCTTGCACAGATAATTGTTCAAGTAATTCCTGTTAATAAATAATACCAATTCATAAGCATACAGACCATAGGATTAGTCAATGTTAAGCAACCTATATTGTAAAGTTACATTCAATAACGAATTCATTCTTTATTACCCTAACCTTCGTCGGACCCGACCCAGTCCGACAAGTAAGATATAAATCAACGCTGTCGGACTTATTCCGATATAAAAAAATGCAACGTTATTCCTTTGTCGGATTTCTTATCACATTAGACTCATTGACACATACTATTAGTCAACAAGGTTTGAAGAATATCAGCCAGAAAAGAGTATTTGCAATGTAAAAATAAATGCAGAACTTTGAAAATGCAAAGTATGCCTCATATTCATCTCAAATACTGCCGGAGTTGCACCAAAACGTTCTTGTTCAAAACTTGTTGCACTATATGTTCTTGTTGCCGGAATACAACTATACGTTCATGTTCAAAAACAGGATGAATGTTGGGACTGGCAGATGATAGGGACAGCTATTATACAGATATGACAAATGTGCAAAAAATAAACATATGCACAATATATTTTCATTCATATAGATTTTAATGCATTATAAAATGCATAACTTTTTAACTTCCCGCAGGGTAAGTTATTGCAATCATCCAAAAATCAAAATTGAAAATTTTTGCATTTCTTCAAGTTTTGAATATTTCTGAACATTTTGTCATGTATGTATGGATACCATTTTTCGTCCATGTTTTCAGGCACACAGATAAACCGATTGGAATGGTTCAAAAAAACATTTGATTCCTATTGATAGGAAAATGTGCTGATTAGTTTTCAGCAAAGGCAGGTCCAACCATTTTGGATATACAGAGCAAAGAGTGCAGAAAATATAAATCGAGTTTTTGAGAAAACTGAGCAACGATTTGAATGATCCAAAAAACATTCAATTCATAATGATGGGGAGAAGAGGTGATTAGTTTTTGCCAAAGGCAGGTGTGCAGTCGTTTTGGAGATACCGAGCTAAATGTGCTAAAAATTGCAGTTTTTGAGAGAACTTAGCATCCGATTTGAATGATTTAAAAACCTTTCTGCTTGTGTTGATAAAGCATTGCCAGCCCAAAATTTTATCTCTAATTTTTTTTTTTCAGAAAATGTTTTTTTGTATATCAAAAATAATTCAGATTTTAATTTTAATTCTGGCTGAAGTTCTAAAATTAGCTCACTTATATACTTCAAATAAATAATTTTAATTTTGTAATTTATTTTATACAATTCTCAAAAATTTTAGATTACAGTATTTATAATAATCTATTTGAAAACATTTTATATTCCTTGAATATTTCATTACGGTATGGAAAGTTTCAGCAATTTGCCTTAAGGCTTGATGCCATACACAACTAGTTTTTATAAAATTGTAGATGTTGAAACAATTATAGGAATTCCCATATTAAATTAAAAGCATTTTAAATTTTTTAACTAATGTTTTATGTAGTAAGATAATAAAGCAAGCTTAGCTATTAATGAATCAATATTAACCAACCTGATGAAGCTCAGATTCTAGTCCATCTTTTGTGGTTTGCATAGCTTCTAAATGAGCTTTGCATTGTGCAAGAGATCTTTCCTTTGGATTTCTGAATCTCTGAATACTATTTAATTCCTCCCGCATCAAACGAATCTCAGTAGTAACTTTATCATAGATATCCCTGGAATTAGTTGAATTACAAATTACAGCCTTGTTAATTACCCACTTAACTTAGTGTTTCTGACATAGCATTTCTATCTCAAGAATATGTAATAACTTTCAGAAGATTACTGTTTTACAGAATGTATAAATAGTAATTTAAATTTTTCTTCTAAACTAAAATATAACAAACATTCAAGTAAAATATTTTTTACAAAATGAAATGATAGAGATAATTTATCTTACTAACTTAGAGTTACTCTGTTTAGTTTCTGTCTTCTGCATTTCAAGAACAATACTATTAATTTTAGCTTCTGTTGCTGTTAGATTTTCTCTTATTTCCATTAAATCCTTTTCTGTTTGTCGTATAGATTCCATGTACTCACTCCTTGCTCTTTGCATTTCCAAGCGTGATCTTGAAGTATTAAAATACCCACCGGTCAAAGAACCCTTTGAAGATACCTGTAATATTTCTTAGTTAAAATTTCAATAATTTTTCCAGATCTTATCATTGGTCTATTATAAATCATAAAGTTAAAATGTATGAGGAAACATTTCCATCTTCAAATTTTCATCTCCAAATTTATTTTCATAAAAAAATGCTATTTATTTTTTACCAATTTTAAAAACTAATAAAAAAACATTCTATATTTCATAAATCAATAAAATTTACAAGGCTTAAATGTTCTAAAAACTTCTTAAGGTACTAGCTGAATCTAACCTGATCTCCATCCAGTGTAACACAGTCCAGACCAGTACTCTTTGCTAAATCAGTGGCTTTCTCGAGATTTCGACAAATCAATGTTTTACCAAAAATGTATCTTATGGCTTTATCATACTTTTGATCATACTTCAATTTAGATACCATTGGCAAAGCATCCTGCAAAAAAAAAATTATGGTCTTCATAGTATCTATAATACAAACCTCTTTCATTTATCCAAACATAGCATCCAATTTTATCTGAACTTATTTATTTATCACTTTATTTTATATTTTCTTTACTAAACTTGCAAAATGCATTACTTCTGACATACAAGAAAAAGTAAAAACAAAGCATGCAAATGGTACAAATTAAAGTTGTTTGAAATTATGCACCTTATATGGTCAAAGTCAAAACATATTCTTGAAAAATTATCAGCCAACTCATTGAAAATAAGGCAATAATTTTTAAAACATAATTATTTTGCATATTTAGATTCCAAATGTGTGTCAACACTCAGCAGTTGTCAAATAAACATACAGAAAATTATAATAAATTATCCATTCCGTTCATAAAAGAAAAACTAATACATAGATCCAGAATTTTCTTTATCCTAAATCGAAGTTCAAATTTTCGTAATTTAGTACTAAGTTTTATGTGTTGCAAAAATATAGTAAACCTACTAAATGACAAATCTGATAAACCTATAAAAATCAACATAATTGAAAAAAATATGAAAATAATTTTATTCATTTCGATCATACTTATAATACTTATAATTATGTTGTCCTTAGAATTTTTTTGTCATTTATTTAAACCATCATTTTATTAATTAACATATTTCTTCTAATGTAATAATGAATAAAGTTAATTCTAATAAACAATCAATAATATTGGATATTTTGCTCAAAAAAAAATCTCTGCTGACTTTCTTTGCATACAAAATATGTGAATACACAAAATATACATGACTCTAAATGAAATACATGACTTACAGTCATGTATTTCAGGCAATCTCAAAGTTAAAAATATATATAATAATATGCATTTAGAATAATATTTATATCTTTACCTTGTTATTGGGATATTCTTGAGGCCTAACTTGTAGTCGATTTAAGGGCATAAAAGTGACTTCTCCAGGTAGTTTTTGATTGTTCATTTCTTTTAGAATTTGTGTGCCAATTTTATCGGATTCCACAATATGATGAAACAATCTATTACCTGCAGTAACCTGTGATTCATTAAGATTTTTTTCAATTAAATATTAAATTTTCAATAAGGTGTTAACATGTAATAATTTTCACAAATTTTGTAAAGAAGATATTAGCTTCTACAACCAAAAAATTTAAAGAATTATTTTTTATGATTGTAAACAGTTTGGTGGAGAAAGTTAAAAAAGCATGCATTCGTATGGGAATGAAATCTTGCCACTCATGCTATTTACTTAAAAAAAATTCGGTTTAGTCAGTTATTATTCTTATTAAGTCAATTATTTACATATATTAAGAAGTTCATGCAACTTGCTTTATTGCAACATTTCAAAAATAGATTCAGTCCTCATAAAAATATGATCAAAAAATCCTTTGTTAACAATAAATACATGCATATATGTCCAAACAGAAATTAACAGCACAATAAAATAATACATACTTCTACAGCAGTATAAATAGACTTCTCACAACTAAAATTTTCTATGACTGGTCCATAATAAGCTTTAGTTATTTCTGCTGAAGCGCCACCTCGTTGAGTAAAAGTCTCTAATACCTTGCGTACACTATCACGTCCATTTAATATAGGCTGAAAAAATTTGTTGTTTTTTAGTTATCTTAACTTTACATACCAATGAAAAATGATACCTTTCCAGCCATAGATCTTAAACTCTGATCTGCTTTTGCCAAATCTTCTTTGAGAGATGATAATGACTGAGTTAATGTAGATTCCTGACGCCAGAGATCACTGTAAAGTGAAAAATGTGATAATTAAAAGTATTTTTGCATGTAACACCATTTTTAGTAAAAATGCCTAATAAATCATATCAAAAATTAATTTGAATTCACATTAGAAAAACTCACTTTCTACTAGCCTGATGTGTGTCCTTCTGTTTCTTCAGTTCATAGAATATTTTATTCTTTTCATCTATACTAGATCTTTGTCTTTCACATTCTGAAGTTTGTTCTAAAATTCTGTTCTCTAGTTCGGCCTAAAAATAGAATTACAATTCAGAAAAATATGTCATATGCAAGGTATTTTCCTCAGAGCCAAAGTTAACTGACTTGTTTCTCTGCATCACGTTTCAAATCTTCATTCAATTTATTCTGATGATCCTTCTTATCTTTTATTTGTTTGTTAAGGGACCTAAAAAAAAAAAAGTTGATAAAAGATGCTACAGAATTTGAGAATGAAAGCTAGGATTATGAATGTAAAATAAATTTTTGAAAGAAATTTTTGTTTTTTATTGATGTTATGGCCGATTATTAGACTTTGTTAATACATATGTCAACATCAAATTCAGAATCATACAATATATATATATATATATATATATATATATATATACATATATATATATATATATATAAGTTAATGAAAATATACTAATTAAAACTTGCTTCAACTCATTTTGAATCCATCTATCTCGATCATCTTTACTAGTAAATTGTGTTCCACGTCCTTGTTTGGCATACAACTCTTTTCGCTTTTGTTCTTTGAGTGCCAATTCCCTGGTACAAGCATCCTCCTTTTTCTTCATCTCATCATACCGAGGTTTTAGGTCTTCAAGTTCTTTCTCTTTTTCAATTATTGTTGTTGTCAGACGTTTCAACTCTGCTTCAGCTCTCAACTAAAATGTTAAAATCGTAATATTACATAATGGAAATTTAAATGTGTATTCAAGTATTCAAAATTTTTGACAATTTGAGAAATTTTGAACCTTTACAAAATTGTGAAAAAAGCAAGCAGGTTTTTTTCAATGATTAGAAAGTTTGAATAAAAACTATTTTTTTTTACTTAAATTTTCAAAAAAAATGCTAACCCACTTTCAAAACCATTATATAACAATTTAATAATAATAGAACAATGAATTTATAAAAGAAATAAATTAAAATTTTCAATATGTTTAAGAAAGTTCGACTCTATTGATACAATAGTTAAAGTTGCTTGTTCAGTATTAATTTTATATACAAATTATAATTTGTAATTTTTAGATTAAAACCAAAATTAGTTAAACTTTAAACATTAAACTTTTCAAATGTAATTTAATGGAGAGTATTACCTTCGATGTGTTATCACCTTGAACTTCATCTTGCAAATCTCTAATTTGTAAATCTAATTTAGTCTTTTCTCTAAGAATTTGCTGCTGTTCAGCTGACAACACATCTCGCTCTTCTTTGCATGATGCTACTTCCTTCTTAATATCCTTCAAAGATTTAACTATAGATTTTATTTTATCTTGTGCATCTGATACCATTTTATTGTATTCTTTCTGAACTTTATCTGAGTTTTGATGTCTTTTTTCAAGCTAAAAACAAAATCTGATCTATTAAAGTGCTTCTTGTATAAACTGTTACAAACAAAATCAATAAATTAACATTTCCAAGCAGGTATAAATGGATGTTATTAGTCAATTAGTGTAATAAAATAAGCTAATAGCCGGGTAAAGTAAATAATTTGTACATTTTTCTTATAATTAGGGAAATCATATTTAGACACTTACCTCCTCCATTTTAGCTCTCGTCTCATTAAGCTCAGTTTCATGAATTTTAAATTCCAATACTCTTCTTGTCTTGTCCCACTTTTGATATTCAACTAGTTCTTCTTTCTCATCTTCTAGTGTTTTTAAGCGATCATCAATTGTTTTCAAATATTCAGCAATTTTCTCAATCTAATCCAAATGTATTTAACAATTATTGAGTAAATTAAATTATTAAAACATATAATAACAAGAAATACAATATAAATATCGCAAATGAATAAAATGAATAAATAATAAAGTTAATAAACGTTTATTAATTATTTATCAGTTATGGTGTTCACTTACACAATTTTAGTGTTTTATAATAAATTTTATGTTTTTGTGTTTTTCCTGGTTTGATTACTGAATGATAACACATATTAAGTGTTGAAACACTTAATAAATAACTCTTCTATATTAACCCCTTTTTTAAACCGACAATTGGGCTGCTAAATTACTTCAAATATATTATATATTCTGAGATACATGAATTATTGTTAATTACCTTCCCTTCCGTATCTTTCAAAATTGCCATTGATTCCTCTCTCCTCTCATCATACACACGAGTTCCTGCTACTTCTCGTAATAATTTTAATCTATATGCATCTGGTGCAATAGCCATTTGGTTTATCTGAAACAAATTTTAAATATATGCTAAAGCAATTAAAACAATTTTAGTATTTTCTTGTTATTAATAATGTTTTTCATTTACCTTTCCCTGTCTCACAATGTAGTATGGATTAGAATTAGAAAACCCTGCAGATTCCAATAAATTCATCACTTCTGATCTTGGAACCAATTTTTTATTCAGATACAATTGATCTTTCTTTGATCCTATAACGCGCCTTAGAGAAATTTCATCCTTCTCAATCTAAAGTGTTTATAGTATTTATTATAAGATTATTGTAAATAGAAATAGTAAATAGGAATGCTGCTACAAAATCAAATTTAACACAAATTTAAATAGAATCATATTAATAGTCTTTTCAAGTTTTAACATAATAAAAAATTCAAAAATAATTTACAACATTCAAAACAAATATTAAAAATTTCCTTAGTTAATTTGTAGTAAATTAAGCTTATGAAAAAGCATTTTCCATTAATTAAGCAAACAAAATTAAATATCAATTCTGTGATTGAAAACTTATTTTGAGTAGATAAAAGATTAGAAATTATATTAATTTTGCAATTTTTATGTGTGATTAAAATCATGTCACAGAAAGTTTTCTACATTATTGCCGAAAATGAAAACTGACAATGTTAATTGTGTTAATTTTTCTTTTAACGAAAAGAGACAATATCTTTTCTGACTTTAAAGTCTTTTTACAAAACAATTCCAGCACATAATTTGTATACACATATATCATATGTATTTTTCTATTTACCGGTACACGATTATCCGAATTATCAAAAACTATTTCAACATGGGCTAAGAGTACCCTAGGTCCAGCACCCTCATGCAAATAGGCTTGTCTTTGGTCTGGTCTTAGATGACAGAAATCATTACTTAGCACAAACTCAATAGCTAAAAATGATTTCACTTTTAGTGCAAAAATAGTAAGATCAACAATTAAATTTTATTGGAAGTGTATTATACCAGAAAAGAAATTGCTTTTTCCAGATCCATTTCGACCAACAACTACATTATGACGTTTATCAAAGGGTTCAACAACAGTTTGTTCCCTATAACTTTTGAAGCCTTGTATAATAACCTATAGAAAAAAACAAGTTATGCAAAGTTTAAATGTGAAAAAAATGTATGTCACAAATATGGATTTAAAAAAGATTAAAAACTACCTGCTTGATATGCATATTGAACAGGACATTTACTCAATTTAATAAAAAATTTATGTCAGAACAAGTGCACTAATAACGAATACTAAAAAAGTTTTCACCTCGGTTTAGTATTCACGTACGCAAAATATCAAAATATGCATATCAAAATAAATGGCGGCATATTGACCATAAACAATCATTTAACCTACGCCATAGAGACTCATTTGATATGATTTGATTTGATTTCTGACTCGTTAGGGTTTGTTCGATAGGTTTTGTTAAAAAGAAAAAAAAATGATTCGATAAAGATAATGTAGAAATTGTTAATAAAATAATAAATAATTGTTAACCATAATGCCATAGATGCATCCGTAATGCAGATTTTATATTATATTTTTTGTTGGTTGCTCTGCATCAATGGTTGAATTTAAATTAAAATTGCTAGGAGAAAATATAAACTTTATCGTAACATCTGATGATATCATAAAACAGCCTCAAATCTTGATGCATTTTGACCTTAACTATAATATGACCTGAATAAAATGAATGAAAATATTCCTAATATATATATATATATATATATATATATATATATATATATATATATATTAACAAAGTCTAATAATCGGGCATAACATCAATAAAAAACATGAATTTCTTTCAAACATTTATTTTAAATCCATACGTTTCGGCTATAATCCTAGCCTTCATTCAGTGGAAACTAAAAATAAAATTAAAAACTAAAACAATTGAATTGGAGTGAAAAGAAAAAAATAAAATAGTAATTAGTACTTACAATTAGTTGATCTTAGTGTTAAATTGGAAAATTTTAATAATTCATGGTATTAGGATATGGTAATGCACTACACTATGTATTATAATTTATATAATATATATATATACATTATTTTCATATCTCAGTCAGGCAGAGTTGCCTGGTATGAGAGATTATGAACTGATATATTAAATACAAATTTTAATAATATTATTAAAGAGTAAATTATGACTTTATTACAAAAAATGTGTGAGAGAATAATAGCAAAGTAAAGTAAGTAATAATACTATAAAAAAGATAAATATATGTTTTTATTGGCTTTATAAACAAGTACATTGACCATAAATACATGTTACACTCATAATTAAAAGCTATAAGCGTTAGTATCTTTTATTGGGCCACAGTGCAATACCTTTAATCTGGTGTGTACAGTATATAGATAGATAGAAAATAAATATAGATATTAAACTGTGTTTAATTAAATATTTACAACATATAATTTATAAATATATGCTTAGAAAAATACTTGTAGCAGCATTAAAATTAACATATCAAGCATTTGTTTTCATAAAAATTAAAAACTGTTTCATTTATATGATGAAACTATGATCGTAAGGCTTGCAGGCGACTCTGCATTTCTTCTAAATCTTCTTCTGGTACATTATCAGCTTCTTTGGATTCTGAAGGTCCTGCTTCTGCAATGGGCGGAGCTGGGGCCTCTCCCAATTTGCCAGCAGTTAATTCCCACAGGACCTTACACAAAAATTTGATTTGCTCATAATGTTAAATTAGATCAAACTTGTAAGATAGGATAGCTAATATGATTTATTGATAGATTAAATTAAGTGGAAACAAATTTCCATTTTTGTTTGCATCTAATAAAAACCTTGTCATAACAATTTGATATGTATCTTTCATATACATACAAAATTCTGGAGTCATGGTGTTATGTGCCATACTTCGAAATGGCTCAAATGATAATTATTAATATTGAGTAAAACCGACAAATGGCTAACCTCTATTTAGCCCCAACAATAAGTGGAAAGAATTGACCAACCCTCACATTTTTTTAAATTTTTGAATCATGTTTTCATTTAATGTTAATTTGACCTAGTTTTGCATTTATTAAACTTTAATAAAATCATGTACTTCAAACTTCTAGTGTTGTACATTTAAAGAAATATAAATATTTCAGGAAAAAATACTATTTACATATTAGTTTTGGCAGGGATAGAAAAAAGTCACCATAATAATAATTAAATAAACATTAACCTTATCAATCTCAGACTGCGCTTCATCTTCAAGTTCATCTTGATCTTCCAAGCTATCCATTGTCTCTTCCATCATTTCTTCAATAATACCAGCTTTCATCATTTCTTTGGATAAATCCCTCATCGTTGCGGCAACTTCAGGTAATTTTACTAATGCTTGCATTGCTTGCATTACCTAATATTATTGTGGTAACAGATTACTTAGAAATCCTCTAAGCTATTGAATTAATTGCTAAAATAATACTATACTATGACAAAATACATACCTCAGTAGATTTTGATAATGAGCCAGCAACACGTAAAGTAGCTAAAATAAATTAATGAAAAAAATACTTATGTAATAATTAATTACTTATATATTTATATTTTAAAATCTAACCTAATTGGTTCTTCATTTGGAGTTGTACTGAATTCAGATGTGCTTTACTAGTATGTATTTTATTTATAGCTTTTCGAGATCTAATCACCTCTTTGGCCAAAATTGTGCAAACTTGTTTATCATTTTTAGCTGCGGCATCTTTTAATGATCTCTTAACTTTTTCTTCTTCACGCTGTATTGCTAAAATATGAAATGGAAAATATATTGTGATTTTCTTAACTCATATTCATATTCAATTTCATAACAATTTACTGAAAATTAAATATATCTCAATTGTCATATTGCATTAAGCATAATCTATGTTTCCCCACATTAAGCACATTTAACAATTAATTAATGATAGAAAATAATTACATTACCTCGTATTTGTCGATCCAATTGATAGCTTTCCTTCCTCAATTTGTGAGTCCATTCATTTACCTTGTATGTATTATAAGCAATATTACATTTCAAAAAAAGATATAAAATTAATTAACAACATGGAAAATAGTAAATAATTACCATTTCTTTAGGATTTCTTTCCGGTGATTTACCAAAAAGCCCCATTTTAATAAGTTATATGAATTATTTCAAACACTTCTGCATTAAACATAATTGACAGTACAATTTTGTTTGACGTTTGACATTACGATATTATGTTTCCTCTCTTGCACGTTGGTAGTAAATAACTAACGGCGGTATTAGTTTTAATGCTTGCCGATAGTGTCGTGATAATCATTTTAATTTAGATTCTCTTCTTTTATCTATGAATGGAATGTCATGGACAACGATATAAATCTTATCTATGGTTTTGAAAATAATCCGTTTGTACCGTATTTTTTGGGCGGTTAGTTAAGTGACGCTTGAGATGCCTAGATTCTAGACAACATAATAAGGCGTAAACAATATAATAATATTGAGATGTAACTTGTAGTAATTGTTATTGAAAAATAAGTTTAAAATGTTTTAATTTAATTTGTGTATAAAATATAAGTGTTCTTTTACAGAAGTTGTGGCAGCGAAGTTTTTTCGCTTAGCTTAAGTAAGTGTAAAATTGAGACTTCTAACCAAGCGTTAGAAGTTTTTGAGTGATAAAATTTTTTGGCTTTTATATTACTTTCAATTGTTCTTTTTGATAAAGGAAAAATTTGTGTTTGAATAGACCTATAGCATCTCTATAAACTGAGAAAGTATTTATTATATTACATCTGTAAATATATTGTGTTTTATAGTATGGCTTTAAGTGGAGCAAACCTTGTACACCTGAAGAAAGGAGTTCCGGATAAAAAACTAGAAATAATCAGTGATGATGTCACTATAGGGTCTGATTTGAGATGCACAGTGCGAATACACAAAGCTGATGTTGAGCGTAAGCACTGTACAATTAAAAGGAATGGATCAAAGGTAGATTGAAGTTTAATTCATGTTTATACTATTGTTTTGACCACATTGACCACTCCCCGTAGTTTAATTCAGCTCATGACTTTGTACTTTTTACATTATACTTAATCGATGAACACAATTTCATTTCTATAGAGAATTTAGCTACAGATAAAGGGCCTCAAAATTACAAATTCCACATCTATCTTTGTATATAATATTATAATACATTTTTATATTTTAGGTCATTTTGAATAATTGTTCACAGTCAACAAATATATTGGTCAATGATAAATTAGTTTTATCAGATATTGAATTAAAAGATAATGATGTGCTATCAGTAAGCAATAGAAAGTTCTTGTGGAGTTTCAATGCTTCAAATTTTAAAAATAAATACAGACGTATAACAACATTTTCAAATCGTGGACGGAATAAGACAAACCAAAAAATAGATGGAAGGGAAAGGAAAAGTTTACCACTCAGTGCTTACTTACCTATATCAGCAGGTATACTATTAGTATATTTTATATTATTCATATCAATTATTATAAATCAGTTGTTTCCAACTTTTTCGTGCACCATACATCAACATTTTTTTCTGACAATCATCTAATTTCATAAATGCACTGATGTTATAATTTATCTCACAGTCTCATGCCCCCTTCTAAGCAAGTGCATCTCTCTGATTGATAATCGATGTATTTTATGAAAAATTTTAATATGTACTTGAATATTTTTAGAGAGTCCTGAAAAGCAAATTGCTATAGTGAAGCCTTTACAGAGTGCTCCGGTTGAAGATGTATTTTTAATGGAAGCTGCAGGCAGTTACAATAGGTAAGCTTTAAAATGTGAATATATTAAAAAATGGCGAACTTGAGTATCATGTTGTGTATCACACACACATATATATATATATATATATACATATATGTATATATATATATATATATATATATGTATGTATGTATGTGTGTGTGTGTGTGTGTGTGTGTGTGTGTATATATAAATATGTACATCTATAAATATATATCTTGAACTTTTGGTTTCAGTTCAGTAATAGGTGGTCAAAATGTTGTTTCTAAAAATTTGGTGCAAAAAAATTCCAATACATTAAATTTAATCAAAAAGACTCCTAGAAAATCAACAGGTATAATTATTATTTGTGAAGTACTACTTTATAAGTATGAATTAATAGTATATTATTGTTTCTGAACAGGTGCCAGATCTAGTAGATCAAAGATTTTGGAAAAATTATCTCACAGTGCTCCTAAAACTAGGGATGGAAACAAAATGAGAATGAGTCAAAGACACTCTTTAGCTGCTGTAGTCCAAACCATCAAAGATAGCATTAAAATTGTTAACACTAACATAAAGCGGAATAAACCAATGAAGAAAGCTACTAGAAAATCTATTTCGCAAAACAAGATTGTTGCTAAAACAGCAGTAAAACGCAAATTTAGTGAAGAAGAAGTTATTAATTTAAATAATAAGAAGAGAAAACTTAATAGCCCAGTAATAGGTTTGTGGTCAATGTATAAAATAGGTTACAATAATGTTTCATTATTTCATTCCAATATGACATGTTATAGATGCCAAGAAGAAAGCAGCACTTATGGTTTTGAAAACTGGGGAGCAAAACCACATCAAACCAGCTAAGTCATATCCACAACATCAGTATGCTCTAGTAAGTTCAATATTTCAAGCTGGACTATTTACTGTTATACTTTATACATATTTGCATTTATTATTATATTCAAGCTTCACTTACCTATTGTCGTTCGAGTTGCGAGAACTTTCTAATAAATAGAAATCATTTTATAAAAACATTAAATTATATGTTAATACTATCCAGATATATATACTCTCCAGATAATTAAATAAATATGTTAATTGAAACATTAAATTTGCCAGCTAGAGTATAGCCTCTATGTACATAATTAATACATATTTTTAATGAGTTTTTTAAATCCATTTTTAGAAAGTCCCAAACAGTTTTAGTTTCGGACCAGTTGCTAGCAACTTCGGTACTGGCAGTGAAAAAACAGACAAGAAAAATAATTCAATTAATGAAATAAAAGAGAATGCAATTGGAACTGAAGGTAAGATAATTTAACAATTAAGTATCATACATTATTTTTATGGTATTTTCTTTCTAATACATTTTTATTTCAAAAGAAGGCACACACAATTGTGAAGTTAAATCAAGCCTCTTAGAAAACAACAAGAAAACATTGAGAAGGTCTTCAATGAGATGTAACACTTCCAAGACAGAAAATGACAACATTGAAAGCAGAGGTATGAATGTTTATTTATATTGAAGGATAACCCCTATATCATGGTACTTCTATAACCCAGATTCATTCTGTATGATTCACAGATTTATGTTATATAATAATAGGTTTTGAGAATATCTCTCTTATAACTTTACAATACTACTTAGCACGGTTTGACTCTAACAGGGTTCAAGAATTGGAGAAAACCCTAATAAAATGAGTAATATAATAGAAGCTATTATAAACTTGATCATTACCAATTTAAAGTTATACATGTTGTGTGGAAGTTACATGAGCTTTGCCTTTTCTGCAGAAATAAGATTTTGTCACAGATTTATATACAAAATTTATGTTTGAAAGTCAGTTTATACATGTTATTGAAATTTGATTAACGGAATATTTCATTTTCATTTTCATGTGAATAAGAATATATGCTTGTATTCGTGGTTCTAACATATTTTAATATTTTGAAAATAACTGAAGTGCAGTGGAATGCAAACAAATATGCAATTTTCATCGTTTAAATAAATAAATAAAATGTACATAGCAAATAAAAGACTTTTAATCAAATGCATTAATAATACATTGATACATTTCTCTAACTCTTTCAGAACAAAATATAGTGGCTTCAAAGAACAAAGATTGCATGAGAAAATCTTCAATACAGAGTGGTTTGATTGAACCAGCATTTAAACAATCTTTGAAATATTTTGATAAAAGAAAATCATATTGTACTGATGTTGCAACAAAAATCAAGAGAACTAATAAAATGCTAAATAGGTCTTTGGATTCTCAGGATTCTCAAAGTTCAGCTATAGATATTAAAAGTGCCATTAATAATTTTAGTGAAATAGATGAAAAAAGCATGCATTCTACTAAAAAAGATGGATCTTTTGCTATTGATAACACAGAAGATTCAATTTTGAAACCATCTCTAATTGAACAAAGTACATTGCTGGATTCAGAAGGGGAAATTAATGATCATCTTCCAGACACAAGTTCTAAGATAATCAAATTGAAAAGTGCACCCATTGCTGTTGAACCAACCATTCAAAATAATTCATTGTCAAGAAAATCTATAAGAAGGTCAATTAGAGCATCACCTGCAAAGGATTTAATAAAAGACAGAAACAATGCTACAAATGCAAAAAAAAATGTACAAAAAGAAATATCACAATCACCAACATATTCTTTGGAAAATAGCAAAACTGAAAGTTCTTTTGTCAGCGATGAGGATAATGTGAACACTGGAAGTAAATCCATTTTTTACTTGGATAATTCAGTGACTGAAAATTCTACTGTAGACCCACAATTTAATGAATCTTTAGAGAATATAAATTCCAATTTCTGTAAAAAGAGATTTGTTAATTCACAAAATAAAAATGGGAAGGTAAGTAGTAAAAGTTATTTGGTTGAAAAAAAATGAGTTTTTTTTTTCTAAAAATTAATAGTCAACTTTAATTACTTCAAATCTAAATTAGTTTTTCCATTTTATTTTCAGACGCCTAGAAAATCAGGTTTGTTCAATCGAAGTTTGAAAAAAATTGCTGAAGAAGTGAGTACACAATCAGATGTCTTAGAAGAGGCGGTAGGAAAAAATAAGATAAGATTATCAATGAAAAGAACTTCTCTGAGAAATTCTATTAAAAAAGTGAACACCAATGAATCTGAAATACTTGTTGATTTAAATATGAGTGGGCCACAATCGGAAAGCTTAATCTTAGAGGATTCATCTTTAAATGACACTGTTTTTTTGAATTCTAGCCAGGAAATATATAACAGCACTAGTCAATTAAACATTTCAATTCAATCTACTGAAGAAACAAATGCCAATGTTAGTAAAGCACAAAACGCAAGTATACAAATTAGTGCTGCCGAAAATGATTTGATTTTTGAAGGATCTGAAAATTCAAAAATACCTTCAAAAGTTGCAGAAATGTCACTCCGGATTTCATCTTTACAAGAAAATAATGTGGAAGTCCATAATGATTTAAATAAATCTGAAATTGTAATGAAAACAAAAACTAAAAGAGCATCTTCAGTGAACACAAAATCTCTAAACAATTCATCAATAACTAATCTTCTTCCAGAAGATAATGTTAATATTAGCCACACGGATAATGAATTTAATATCAACGAAAGTAAATCAAATAGCAAAAGATCATCTGTATTGAATAGAAAGTCTTTGAGAAATTCTGTGACAATCAAAACAACCGAAGAAATAAATGCTAGTGATGATTTAACTGTAGAATTTGATCATCATAATCAATCAGACTATTTATATCCTAAGACCAAGGAAGAGACATTATGCAAAAGTATGAAGGTACAAGACAATGTAAAATCTCCTGTGAAAAGATTTTCTTTAAAAAGTGTGCATGGTGTTCAAGAATTAGGCATTAACAATGACCATATAAACCAAATTAATGAAAATTTAAACATAGCAAGTTCAGTAAAGCAGAAAAGATTGAGCAATTATATTATAGACTCTGTTCAAGAGCCAAGTGATATTGAATTAAGCCAATCAGATATCGAATTAAGTACTCATGAAATTCATTTAGATGATGCACCCATTTTTGATTCGGAACATCGTGATGAAAATAATCTGAAAGATTCAGGCTTGCATAACAATTCCAGATTAGAAAAGTATTCCAACAATTCTTTTAAAACTCAGAAGAGAAATTCTGCAAGAATTTTTAATACAAGGAAATCATTAAGTGCCTTGACATCAGGAAAATCACTTTGCAATAGTGATGTACTAATAAATACATCTCTACCTTGCCCAAGCCTAAAAACATCAGATCAATTGCATGATGGTTTATTGAATAAAATACAAAAATCTCATCTGAGTATGTCTAATAATACCTTTTCTTCGAGTGATTCCTTGAGTCATATGACAAATATGAATGAAAAATTAATAGAAGATAATACAAACTCAATTAAGAGAAATTCTTTAAGAGTTTCTAATGTTAATTCTTATGTAAACCAATTAGATGGCAAATTGAATACTAGTGAACATCTATTAAAGGACCTTAATCAAACATTAATGGAATCATCTCCATTACAAACAAAATCAGTGAACAATTCTATAAATCTTGACCAAAATGCAACAAATGTTCAAGGTGATGAAATAGTAGTTGTAAATGAATCGATACTGTCTGATAAATCAATGCTTGATACTGCGGAACAAATAATTGATTATACAGATGAAACACTTTCCAAATATAATGTTTCTTATCCAGAAGATGATGCAGAGACTACATCAAGGAAGTCATTAAGGAGTGGAAGTCGTGCTGCGAGTGCTGTTAAACATATATTATTAAATCCTATTAACCAAAATGTATCTATGAATCACAAAACCAGAAGAAAATCTTTACAGTTTTTGCCCTCGAAAAACCCACAATATCAAAAACAAAAATTAAATGCATCTCTTCCTTTCAAATTAAATTCAAGAAAATCGAAATTGTTGAATCAAAGTCTGAATAATGGACTCAAAATGAATACTAATGAAAGAAAATCTGAGAGCATGACTACTTTAAGCGATATTGAAAATCAACTGGAAAACACAAACACAACTTTACCTGATATTCTAAGCGAAACTTTTTAACTTCAGAATTATGTCAGCATACAAGTCTCAATAATAGTAATCCAGCAAATTATGAAAGTTTGCAAGCTGAAGAGATTGAACCATCTTTAAGATTGGACCAAGAAACTAAAATAAATATTTCAAGTAACAGAATAATTTCTGATAGGTCTCACATAGAAAACATTGTGAATAATGCTGAATTTTGTGAAATGAGTGCAAATACAAGTTTCCAATTATTGAAAATTAACAATTCAAAAAATCGTTTTTCAAAGCGTAAGTCATTGGAGGCTGGACTTGTAGAAGATTCTATAAAGTTATTGAGAGAATCAAGAACATCAGATGTTTTGAATGATATGCAGAATGTATTAATAAACAAATCTGGTATACAGATGAAAGATGCATTAGAAAGTTCAAACAAATCAAATGTAAATTCTAGAAGGTCCTCTAGAATCTCAAATGCTTCTGTTGACAAAAAATCTATGCTTCTGGAGAGTACAAATAATTTAACACAAGATCAACCAAGTTGCCTGTCTTATAGTACTCATTCAGTTGTTGATGAAAACTTTGTGCCAGAAAATGCAAGCAAGACAAAATCTTTTAACATGTCTGTTAATTTGATATCCGTTGAGAAAAAACCAATTTCAAATAATTTAAGGAAAAGTGAAATTCCAATAAGAAGGGTTGGAAGAAATAACAAACTATCACACAACCTTACATTGCCTGCAAGAGGTAATATACAAATTGGTACAAATATGTGCTCTACTCCTATTGTTAATAAAATTTGTATTTTACCTAAGTCTGTGGTTTCACAATCCAAGTCTATGCAAAATTCCATCATAAATGATATAGAAAATATATCATTTATAGAAAAAGAAGTTACACCAGAAGCAAATAACTCTAATTCATTACTCTCAGGGGTTAATTATGAATCCACACCTGTTTCAACCATGAAATTAAAACGAAATAATGTTGAAGAATCAAATATCAATTGTTTAGAAACTGCAGACAGTCAAGCTAGTAAACCAAACGATGAAAATGATGATGAATCTATTACTCCTAAAACATCCATTAAAATTATTCCTGATGTTGCTAAAAAACTGCATTCTACTGCAAAGAAATCCATTTCTCGACGCACATTGAATACTGAGAAAACTGTGCATCCATTGTCAATAATAATAAACAGTAATGTATCACTGAATGATCTACAGAAATCTGAAGACAATATATTTAAAGATGACATAACGAATTTGGAAAAATCAGATATTTCAAAGAAGAGAAGCTGTTCTAAAGTGACATTCCAAGATGTGAGCAGTAGAAATGTGGATAATATTCACCATTTATCCAAATCCCCCAAGAATGACTTAACAAATGTATCTGGTATAAAACATTTGTTTAGACAACAAGGAAATGTTCAATCCCCTAAAAATGATCTGACCACTGTAGTTGGCTTAAGAAGAATGTCTGATGAACGAAAGCATGTATCTCCCAAAAATAATTTAACAAATATCTCAGGTGTAAAGTACTTGTTAAGTCCCTCAAATTCAAGTCAAATCACACTAAAAGAAATGTCTTTAGGAAATGTTTCCCAAATAGATGTTGCAGAATCAAGTTTTGGAAAACATTCTTCAACTCCATATGTTGAAGTCTGTAACAAATCTCAAAAATGTATCAAACCTAAAAATGCTACAATGACCTGGGGTAAGCGCAGATGCTCATTGGGAAAAATGAAACCAATGGTCAGAGGCCGCAGGCTATATTCTGAGACGGATATTTACATGCGAAATTCAAATGATTCTGCAATATCATATGATAATACACAAATAATAAATGAAGTTTCTCATCCAGCGATAACAGAACCATTGATTGATTCATCAAAACCATTTAAAAGAATTATAGACCCAGTTTTTGCAAAATTATCTGCAAAAAAACTAAGACGTAAAAATTTTGGCAAATCTTCTAAGGCTGGAAATGAAAAATTAAAGAAGTCTAAATTAACAACTATTGATTGTCAAAATGATCATATTATTGATAAGTGTGCTGTTTTACTAACTCCATTGAAAAATGTCGAGAATTATTTAGTTGCTTGTGATAGTTTAGTAAACGTTCAACACTTAGAGACTATGGAACAAGAAGAAGACATTTTAAGTATAAATAATGAAAATAGAAACGAAACCATAAATGGTGAAGATAAAAGTCATGCAACGTATACTTCAGACAAGAGTGTAAGAAGAGGACTACGAAATAAAGGTAATCAAAGAGGAAATGATAATAGTAATATGAAACATGAAAATAATATTGAAGAAACAGAACAACCAATAAAAAGATCAAGTGAGAAGAAACAATCTAATAAAGAAGAGACTGATAACAAAGCATTTGACACTTTTGAGGCACAAAGTAGTACAATTAACAATGAAATCGAACAAGAAGTATCAGCAGGTGTTACTAGGGTATTAAGGAGAAAGACAACAAAGACCAATAAAAAGGAGAATAAAACACCAGTAAAAAGAAATAGGAAAAGGAAGCAAAATGATGCTGTAATAAATTCAGATAGCAACCAACAGAATGAAGATGCAAAAATTGAAAAAGGAGAAAAACAAAATATTGCTACTGAAAGAGAGGAAAGAACTCATAACAATAAAGGAAAGAGCGAAATTAACAATTCTGGAGATATGCAATCAGAAAGTTTGAATATGGAAACAAACGAAAACTTTGTAAAAGATGTTAAAAAACTTGGAAAAGGAAAAAATACTATGCAAGTAAATGATAATGATAAGGTTTGTACACCTGATATTGGAAAAAACAGCATGAAGAATTTCAAAGATGAGGTACTAAATAAGGTGGAATCACTTGAAGTTGAAGTAATTCCAAAAAGAAATACAAGGAATGCTAAGAAAATGGTAGCAAATAATATCAAAGTTAAAAACCAAGTAAAAGAATCCACAGAAGATGATGCTACATCTTCAAGTGCAATGGATATTAAAAATGGAAAAGAAAATGATAATTCATTTACTCAAGAAGCAGATGAAATTCCCAAAAGAAGTACAAGAAGAACAAAGAAATCTACAAGGCAATGTGACACTTTAATAATCAAAGGCAAGGAACAAAAAGTAATTGATGCAAACTTAAAACAAGAATTAAATAAAGAAAAATCCAAAACCACTGATGTTAATAAAGATGCTACCAATGTAGAGCACAAAGATATAAATACAAGCGAAAGAAATGCACCTACACGAAAGACAAAACGTGGTATCACAAATTTAGAAAACACCCCAGTGGTAGTCCACTCTCAGGATGTAGATAATATGTCTCAAACTGAAACATTGGCAGAGAAAACAGCCACAAGATCAAGAAAAGGAAAAGCAGACTCAAATGATAACCTGCAAGAAGCCAAAACTACAGAAAATGGAGATACTTCAACAAAGAGATCCAGAAGAGGGAAAGTAAAAGAACAAAATTTTGATGAGGCCCAAACGAAGAAAACACTTACCAAACAAACAAGAAGTAAAACTATAATTAATGAAGAAACAGATGAAATGCCTCGAGAACAAGCAATTGTGACACCAGCCAAGAAACAGACGAAAATAAATACAATATACAAGGAAGAAGATGAGGGGCAAGAACTTCTAGAGAAAAATGAAATCATTAAAGAAACAAGTAAAAGAAATCTGAGAAAACGAAAGCATCAAAATATAACTGAAACCGATAAAACAGGAAAGGAAGATCATAAAATGAATGAAACAGATCAAAAGATGGCTGAAAATGTATCAAAAGAAGTTGTAGAAAATGAGAGTAATATCAAAGTATCAGACCAGGCGAATAAGAAAATCCCAGTTGTGAAAGGATCTAGAAGAGGAAAACAAAACAAAGCAATTGATGAAGAAAATGAAAAACATGAAATCGAAAAACAAACAAAAGAGAATTCTAAAAGTTCAACAAAGAAAGTGAAACAAGTACAAAGTGAAAATACAAAAGCAATCGACAATCAATCCGATCGCCAGGAACATAATCAAAATGAAGTTTTGCCTAGAAAAAGAACCAGGAGAGGCAACCAAAAGAAAGAGGAGGAGGAGGAAGATGAACATGAAATTAAGCCTATTCCTCAAAAACGGTCCGCTCGTTTGAAGTCTTCAAGCAATAAATCTGAAGAAAATCAACATGAAGCAGAATCAAAACCAAAAAGAAATCTTACAAAAGTTGCACAAAAAGATATAATAGATAATGATTCTGCCAATAAAGTTCCAACCAGAAATACAAGAAGAAAAGTTCAGAAAAAATAATATTGATAGATTTTATTATATAGATATATTTTTTAATATTATTTGTGCTAATTAATATAGAATGTATGATTTTAAAAATTCACTTAACACCTTTTTTAAAAATATGGTAGAAATAAGACAGTTATTAGTATAGTCTTAAGAGTTGTACTGAAAATTGTAGTACTTTTTATGTTTATACAACTATACATCTAATAAATTAATTTTTTTTAAATGTTCTTTCTTTCATTCACTTTACTTTTGTTTTATCAGATATATGTTGTATTTATGGAGCTTTGATGATTTCATAATTATCATACTTTCTAAATGTTATTGCTGTCTTTTCTTTAAACATTTTTCTTTTGCATTATAAAATCTTAACTAGTTGGTTTGGTATTTAGCCTTGATGCAAGTTACATGAACTTCCCGATATGTGTAAATAATCGACTTAATCAATAAAAAATAAATTAATTTATGAGTGATTAAAAGTATTCCGGTTGGATTTATTACGCTTTATTGAAAACGAACAAACACTTTTGTAAAAGCAAATTTTCAAAAATCAATATTTTTTTAATTGAACTAGTTTCCTTGGACTTTAATGATTTATTACACTTATTAAGACCAAGTACTCTAACGTTATACCAAGTAAATCGTCTAATTTTAATTTTAACAAACGTCAAAAAAACTACTAATTTTCTCAAACTTTGATGAATTTTTAAAATTAAACTACTTGTCGTAAAGCCGTAATAGTTCAGTAAGTTCTATAAGACCATGGTATATATCGCCAAAAAAAGTTCCATAAACATCTAGGTCTTAATAGACCTCACTTCCATAGACATAGGTCTTAATTTTTTTTTCAACAGTTAATTACAAGAAAACGGCTCGGTAGATTTTCACCTAAAACTAATCAGTATCATTTCCAACTAAGATTTTAATATCTTTCGAACAGTTTTTGATTTTTTAAAATCGGTTCGGTAGTATGAGCTTAAATGTGGACGAAAGGTTTAACACTTTTTTTCAAATTTCAAAGAAACGGCTTGGCCGATCGTCGCACAAAAGTGACGAGCGATAGTCCTCATTGAGACACATCAAATGGTTTTTAAATTTCTGAAATCGGTTCAGGCGTTTTTGAGCAATCGTCGATGAAAGGTCTAATTTTGACAAATGCCAAAAAAACGATACTAATTTTTGCAAACTTTAACGAATTTTTAAAGCTAAACGAGTTGTCGTAGGGCCGTAATATTTTAGTATGATCTAGAAGACTATGGTATCTACCGTCAAAAAAATAATAATAAAAATCGTCGAAAAAATTTTTTTAACACTTTATTACAAGAAAACGGCCCGGCCGATCTCTACCAACAACTCATCAGCACGATTCCCAATCAATATCTTTCGAACGGTTTTTGAATTTTCAAGATCGATTCAGAACTGCGGGCTAAAACGTGGACGAAAATTTTTTCATTTACAAAGAAACGGCTTGGCTGATCGTCGCTCAAAATTGATAAACGCTAGCCCTCATCGAGATACATCGAATGGTTTTTAAATTTTTAAAATCGGTCCAGCCATTTTTGAGAAAACGTCGATTTACGGAAAAAAATCTGTTCACACACACACACACATACTTTTTCCAAATTTGGTCTCATTCGATTCAGAATGGCTTGAAACGTCGAGAAAACATAAAATTAGCGAGTCGGATTTTTTGATGAAAACATAAACTTCTCCTTCGGGAAGTTAAAAATCAATATAATAAAAATACTGTAAAACATCTTTGTATATCACCCATATTGTAATGTAAATTAAAAACTACTAATTGAAAATTAAAATTTGTGGGTTCATGTGCAAGCTTAATTATGTATATATTGAGAACCAGATGAAACGAATTTGAATGATTTGAATAATATCAACATTTCATTTGTATTACTGATATGAAGAGTTTATACTAAGAAATAATTGAGTATATGATCTAATAGTTTGTTTGGGTGTGAAACTTGCTTGATTTTTGGGAACAGGTCTGGGAGATACGTCGGAAAAAATGCACAATGACAATGACATATGCATAATCTTAATTATAGGGATCATCTCTGCAAAAATATATGCTAAAGACGTAATTAATCTTTAGCAACACTTGCAAAGTTGAAATAACCAGTAAGTCAAGAATAGCAAATATAAAATGACATGATATGCTATTACATAAGTCCATTTTAATAGGTTGAAAAATATTCAGCAGACTTTTATAATATATAGAAAATATACAACTTTTTAACCATTTACAAAAGTAATGTACGAGAACAAAAAAATATTAGGATAGGAATAGGAGAATAGAAATAATACCGGAATATACTTTTCACAAGAGTACTATGAAAACTGTTGGAAAAAACTTATGAAGTAAAGACTGATTGAAAGAAAAGAAATGCGTTTATATGTAAAATGATTTTAATTACTTACTTAGTTTTAATACTAATATATTCCAATAAATTTAATGTGATTTATTTCACTTCACTCTTTTCTGTTGCCTTTGCCGATATATGTCGTGCGTTGGTGGTGCTCCATTGATGTCGTCGTCATCACTGTCTTCTCCGCCTACTTTTCTTCTTTTCTGTAAAATCAAAAAGATTTAACTTAGCAATTCTCTATGAAATTGCTATTATCATTTATAATTATACACAATTTCTGTAAATACCCTTATCATTCCATTTGTATCATCCACTATCCAATGAACTGATTTTGCCATGTCAAATTGCCTTGCCTCAGAGCTATTCAAATCATGAGTTGGCCTCTGAACTGAAATTTTTAGACAAGTATGTTTAGCAAGTATGAACAACGAATCGAGAATAATGCTATATCATTGTTTACCAGTATAGTTTATCATTGTTTGTACAAGTTTTCTTTTCAAATATAAACATTCCCAAGTAGTTTTTATTTTGTCAATTTAAATTCAAATTTCATTTCATCAAGCGTTTTTACAGTGATTAAAATTTACTAATGCTATACATACCACTGTTTGCTAAAGCCAGCCGATCCAAATGTTCCAATAATAAATCTATACTAACAAATGGACCATGGAAGCAAGATGGTGGAGGCAGTTCAGCAGTAAGTTGAGCTAATCCTGGCGGCATAGGAAATACTCCACCTGGAAACAATAATATTTCATTACTGTTACTAACTATAATTCGCACCGCAAATACAAATGGAATGGTTAAACAAATAAAATAAAATTTATATAATCTTTGATATCACATAGACTCACCTGGAATAGGATGATCTCCGGGCACTGTATTGAACTTTGGTTTATATGGTATCATCTGTGAAAAATCTGGTCTTGGAATAGCTGATTTGTCATCACTGTCAAAATTTAATACACCAGATACCGACTTCTGTCCAACTAAACTGCTGGTAGCTGATAGTATCTATGTAATCAAAAATGTATATAAATTCTCGAATATTAACAGCATTCCGTATTTTTACCTCTGTATATCCTATAGATTTCAATTCTGATGCAGAACACGGGTAAAGATTGAGAAATTTGTATCTATCAACAAGTTGGGCGGTGTCTTTGCCTTCAAATTCTTTCAGCTAAAAGAAAATTTATATATCGTAAGTAAAAACTTCGATTCCAAAAATTTCTTGACTCAAGTAGATAAAATTTTATTATTTTCATTTATGCTAATTCATTAATATATAAAAAGAAATATATATATATATATATATATATATATATATATATTGGTAAGTGTTTCATTGCTATATTTTTACTATTTTTTTTTCACTTCTATATTTCTTATTGTTTATATTTAAATTAATATATCCTGAATAAAAGTGTCCATACAGATTGAACTTTTAAATAAGTGAATTTATTCTGCTTGCTGATTACATAAGATCGAGCTTCAATAAGATTGATGAAAACTTTTCAACCACAAACATATCTATTACGATATTATCAGATCACACTGTAAATTTTGTCTTGTATTGAAAATCAAAAACTTTTTTTAATTATTTAATGTGTCAATGATAATTTCATAGACTATTCAAAATTAAATTAAATTAAATTATAATATTAAAATACCTTCTCTAATACCGCGCTTCTTCTTTTCTCAGTTTTTACTATACTTGCTAGATCACCAATATTTGATTCAAACTCCAAAAATCTGTTCCAAATTTCTACAGAATGTTGAGCTGACAAATGGCCAGATGATAAAACTCTTTCGAATAGAACTCTTGTATTATTATCCTCTATAAATTCATAATTAGTCAATTATTCAAAACGCTATGTAATCGCATTAGTTTGCTTATAAAGTTAAATATTTAATATGAACCTTTAATTCATAAAATGCAAAGCAAAATGTTTTATTCTGATTACAATTTTTTATCAATATTTGCAAGTATGTCTTACCATTTAAATGTGATAAATAGTCTATATAACACATTACGTATTCTGGGCTATCACTAAATTTTTTTAAACCTAATTCGAATATTCTAAATGCAATATTTTTATCCTTGCTACAATAGTATTCCATCAACGCGGCTGCTACAAATACATGATATTTAGATCTGGAAAAAGATAAAAAATAAAATTTTAGTTAATTTAGTTAATCATTTTCAAAGAAATATAGTATTCATCAAATAATAATTACCTCTGATCTTCTCTGGCTTTTTTAAATACTTGTCTGGCCGACTTTATACCTTCAGCCCTTCGAGCAAATTTCATATATTGCACATAAGCCTGAAGCATATCATATGCAATATAAATACGAATAAAGTTAATATACATGTTCAAACTATATAGATATTATTTTTTGAAGACATATTTATTGCAGAACACCTCATAGCGAATTATTTAGACAATTAGTATGGGAAATATGAAAATATGAACAAATACTAATCGCTCAATTGATGCAAACAAAAATATGCTAAATAACTTTGTTCATTTATATGATAACATTATTAATACCCTATAATAGATAGAGATAATCTCGATAGATTATCTGTTTCAACTGCATAAAAATCCTTAGGCTTGTTTTCTCTTCAGTGGTGTATGATATTATATCTTGAAATTAGGGCAAGTTGTAGAAAATCATCTAATAAATAATAAGTATGTGCATGTGTATATTCGTCGACGTTATCTCAAAAAACGGCTGCACCAATTTCAAAAATTTAAATCCATTTGATAAAACTCGACGAAGGCGATGTTGGGTTGATTAATTTTGCACCAAATTAGAATAGAATATAGAATTGCACTAAAAATCTTAAACCAATTTTTTTTATTTTTAAAATTCAAAAACCGCTTGAAAGATAATATGGATTGAGCTACAGATAGGAAGCGTGCTAATAAGTTTTTGGTAAAAATTGGCTGGACCGTTTCTTCGTAATCATTAAAAAAAGTTCTTAAAACTTAAATATCGTGTTCATGGCCTTTTAAGAACTTTTTTAATGATTACGTTCGAACGCCCTGTGATATACACTTACAAAAAATTGTTATAGATTATAAAGATTCATTAAATTTGAAAAAAAATGGCATTTACAAACTTTTATTTTTTCTTCGCAACATTTTTCATTGTATTACAATAATTTAATCTATTAATTAACTCTTTCCACTCGCAAATTTCGCGATTAATATTAATTTTGCGCCGGAGCGGCGTCATCAGAGTGGAAAGGGCTTCATTGCTGGCGCCCAAAAATATTTAACAAACTACTAAATATTAACTACACTCACCAAAGTCGGATCAATGTCTGGAATTTCCAAGTATTTTCCATAAATTTGATGAACTTTGTCATGCTTCAGTCTACCTTCTTCATAATCTGCATATGCAAAATATAACAATGCACTTCTAGATAACGCACCAGTAATTGCACGCTCTAAAATTGATGCTGCCTCATCGCTGAAGGCCCTTGCTGCATTAATATCCTATAGAATTTAACGTAGCATAAGCAAAATAAAAAATGTTCCACTTTTATCTAAAGCATTTAATCGATTAATATATTGAAACATCAATTAATAAAAATAATGACATACCCCCTTTTCCGTAAGTACTTTGCTACTATGTTCTAAGTATTGAGCGGCTTGATGCCAAACAGCTGGATGGTGGGCCAAACACAATAGGCATTGCTCAATTGCAAACATTACCCTTCTTGTTACCAATGCTGTGTCTTCAGATCTTAAAGGATTTGACTGTTCCCAAGCTATAAACTTTTTCCAAAGTTCAACCTATAAACAGAAATAATATACTTAGACTAAATTTTAAAATAGCTAATAATTGATTAATAAATGAGAGGCAAAATTGTTCTCTTTTTCGTGTGAGCCATGGGATTTTTTTTTCATTATAATTATATCGATAGTCGATCAGAATAAAAATTATTCTCTTAAAGGTGGAGCCTGCTTTAGAGGCTTCAAAAAATCGCTTTTTTTAAAGAATTTTTAGGGAAGGAAATAAACATTTAATTGACACGAAACTTTCAGGTTTTATTGTTATACATTTCAACATTTTTCTCAATTTTTTTCATTAAAATATATTTCATAATATGCCGGGTACAAGCATTTTGCCGATGCGCCACGAACGTGTAGGTGTCATTTGGCGGAGGAGATGCTGGTCACAATTTCCATACGAAACAAAAATTTTAAAACAAATATATATATTCAATAGTATAGATTCTAGTTGAACCTAAAAAATCCAAAAAAATGAGAATTTCACTAAATTTTCGCAACTTGAAATGTTTTTGATACAAAATTTCACTTTAGATTAATGTGTTAATACAAAATCTTTAGATTAGTGGGTTAATTATAATTTCCTTATCTATGATTATAACTTTTTTTTTAGTTTTTTTTAGGTTCAACTAGAATAGAATTAAATCCTGAATAAAATGAATTTTCTCTCGTTTCGATAGGATATTTAGATTTTTTTCTATCTTCCTCTCCAATTAGAAAGAATCGAAAAAATGAAAAACCGAGAAATCGCGCGTCAAAGTTTTCGTTCCGCTCGTATACATGCTTGACGCTTGCTCATTATTTCTTCTGCAATTCCGAAAATAATTTGAATTTGTTTCTGAAATTTTAGAAATATATTCTTGGATAGTTTTGGAAGACATTTTTGCAAAAAAAAACTATTTTTTATAAGCCTCTGAAGCAGGATCCCCCCTTAAACTATATGCTGATGGCGTATGTGAGCCAAGCGATAAAAAATAAATTTTTATCAAATATAAATTTAAATTTCCTTATAGTGAGCCTTATTATATATATATATATATATATATATATATATATATATGTATATGTATGTATGTATTATAGATGTCTCATGTCTTCGTTTCCATGTTGAACTACTCTTATATATGTTGCAGCAATACTCACGAAAGGCGTTTGAGTTTTATAAATTCAAGTGGAAACTTGATATCACACTGCTCAATATCGAGCTGGCATAAGTTGGGATCGAACTTGAGACGCAGTGCAAAGTGTATATTGAACTAAATATCAATACTAATACATGATCACCTGACTTACAGTCCGTTGCGAAAAGTTACCGATTGCAAAGCCCTTACTACTTACGTCATTTATTGGTAATTAAAATTTAATATCGTAATTAAAATTTAACATTTAATAAAATAAATATTTAATATCTTAATAAAATGAACAAAAATATTTTTCACCTGTTTAACTTCTTCATTATTGAGCGTGGGCGGTACTGCTGGCAAATTCTTGTTAAGTCCTCTAATTACACACTCTAATTCTTTGGCAACTCTTCTAGCATTCATATAATCTCTAGATCTTTCCATGCCCATTTTCTCTGCTATTATTAAATTTATACCTCTCTCAAAAGATATATAGTCTTTCCATAAATGCTCTATACCAATAATTGGAGTTACCACAGCCTTTTGGTAAACCTATGACATTATATTTTAAAATAAATATTAAGTATTTGTTGGAAATTATAATAAAAAATTATATATCAAAATAGTGGGGAAGAATTCAGAAAAATCAAATATAAATAACGTTAACTTTCTATAGCACTTAATACTCAAATCTTGTTTATCTAATAATGAAAATGACATTTATTTTTGAGTACATCTATATATTGTTAACTTACCTTTCGAACCGCAGAAATTTTTTGATTTTCAGCATAAGATCCAACTGCCTCCACCGACTTTAGGAAGCATATGTAATCACACCATATAGAGTACGAGTGAATATCCATTCCTATTTTTTCTAGAGCAAAATCATATGCTTGTGCCATTTTCTCCCTAGTGGATAATTGTTAATTAGAATTAAAAATCTATATAAATATGTATCGTTCTCGCAAATATTTTAATCTTACTTGTAAGTACTTAGAGCAGCCTTTGTCTCTTTAACATAAGCCAAATATAATTTCCATAAATCTATATTAAGTATCTTCACCAAACATCTTTGAAAAAGCTGCAAAGATTAAAATTAAAATATACGACTGATATGATTTTTAATACAAAAATTAACCCAGTAATCAACATTACTTACAAAAACCAACAAAGTAATCTACAATATTTCGGAAAAATAATGATCACAAAAGCTGTTTCAACTTCTACCATTTTTATTAGTAACATTAACAGAAAATTAGTTACAAAATTATTAGTACAAAGTAACTGATTTACATAATGCTTCATTTTTACAGTAATATCTAAAATATTCAATATTTGAAAGTTTTGATTGTTTATCAAATTAAATAAGCAGTTAAATAAGCATAATAGAATGAATTGACTAGACTAGACTAAAATTTGATCATGTAAGCAAAAAATGGCCATCAAACAATTAGTGTAATTAAAAAAAAAAGTTTTTATACTTAGTCCGACTATATAAAGAATTTATTAGTTCTAAAATATAAGTAGACACGTGCACACAGAGATTTTAATAATATGCGTTACAAAAATTTTGTTACAAAATTTTCCAAGCTAATTATCAAATATTTATGTTTTAATTTATCAGGCGAATCGTTTGAATTCCGGTCAGAAATTTAAAACGTTTGCTCTTTAAAATGCAAAAAGTATAACTTCCATTTGTGAGTAATTTTCACTGAATAATTTAACTATCGGTCTAAGATTATTGATCTCTTTTTGATTATCAAATACCTCCTTTTCACACATTTCAAAATTCTGTAATATCGTTTACTGCTTTTCAAATCTAATATATTATTTATTATTGCTACCGAACAATTTCTTGGTTTTCAATTTCTCAAAATTTCCTAAATGATTAAAGCTCTTCAAAAGTTTTAAACAAAATATAATTTTTCCAAATATATTCAAAATTTGCCACTTGTTAATATTAAAATATTTTCAAAAACGTATAATTTTCCTATTTTTTATGATTTCGGAATAGTAATAAAAATAAACAAAAAATTAATTGAAAAAAAAAAAACAATAAAATTGAATAAATTCAGAATCGCAATTTATAAAACTAAACTTAAAAAACGTTTAGAAAAAGAGTCAATATTTGTGATGGCAGAGACCAGACCACAACTTTTCACGGATCTAAGAACAAATGTGTCTTTCGAAGAACGGTAATTTTTCTCCTCAAAAAATGTATAAAACGTGATATATAAAAAACATATTATCTTATAACATTCATAAATAGGTTTCCTGGAAAATGCAAACTTATTGCAATGCTGGAGTTTGGGGTTTAAATAACCATAACTTTATTTATTCAATAAATTGAATAAATCTTTTTAATATTTTTGCTCAACATATACAATGAATGTATTAGCCAATCTTTGTTAGGACAGCAGAATGATTAACAATAAATAAGAAAAGTTCATAATAAGGTATTAGTTTTAATTGTGAATGAGAAAACGTGATTAAATTAACGAAATTAGAATAGAAATTGTTGCAGTATATTCTCCGAACTCATTGGAATGCAAATTAACTATATATTTCATAAATTGAATCATATATTTCATAAATACGTCCTATGATGCATTCAAATTTTGTGTTATCTACGAATATCAAGGATTAATTAGTGTAAAAATATTTTTGATTAAGAAATTATTAACGTTTCAAGTGAACATTCTGAGTAACATGTTAATTAATGGTAATAAAATAAAGAAGGTTAAAATAAAACTATATAAAATAATTGAGATAATTGAAAATGTTATAAAAATTGATAAAAATTAATCAAATCGAAATAAAACTAAAGATTGTTTAGTATTATTTATCGATTTTTCTCAACCTTTCAAAAGATTTTCTCTTAATTTCTTAATCTACTATAAGACTTTTTCGAACTTTTACTTTTGACAAACAAAAAGCAATAACTTGTATAATCTTCCAAACCTTATTATAAACCTACAGCAAAACATTTACAATATATAAACAATATATGTTTTTGCAATTGCAAAATTGTAATATTGCTATTCTCATTTATTGTGATACATTTTTAAATTGATCTGTTATTAAAAGGTAGGATGGCATAAGTATCTAGATGTAGTTTAAAAAAATATTCAAATTCATATTCGTTCTTTATTTATTACTGTTCTCGGGCGCCCGAGTCAACCGATTTGAATTTTAATATTCTGAATGGTTCAAAATACTTTCGATTCCTATTGATAAGGAGATGTGCTGATTAGTTTTTGGCAAAGGCAGGTCCGCTCGTTACGGAGATATAGAGCAAAGAGTGCCAAAAATAGAAATCGAGATTTAGATAGATCGGAGCATCCGGTTTGAATGATCTAAAAAACATTCAGTTCGTAATGATGTGGAGAAGTGATGATTAGTTTTTGGCAAAGGCAGGTCCAGCCGTTTCGGAGATACAGAGCTAAATGTACAAAAAATAGCAGTTTTTGAGAGATTTAATCATCCGATTTGAATGATTCAAAAAACTTTCCGCTTGTGTTGACGAAACAATTGTTTTACGAAAAAAATTTTTTTTGCTATTTAAAAAAAATATTTTGTATATTGAAAATAATTTAGATTTTAATTTTAATTCTTGCTAAAGTTCTAAAACTCACTTATATACTTTAAATAAATAATTTTAACTTTGCAATTCAGTTTATATAATTCTTATAAATATTAGATAATATTACAGTATTTATTTATAATAATCTATTTGAGAACATTTAATATTTCTCGAACATTTCGTTAGGGTATGGGAAGTTCCAGCAATTTGCTTTAAGGCACGATGCCATATACTACTAGATTTACAATTTGAAAAAATTACACAAGAAAACCGGCTACACGCGACAGTATAGTAATCACATTCTCAGAATGTTTATATATGTATGTATAATTTTATTATTTATATATATGTAAACGTTCTCAGAAAGTTTATATATGTATGTATAATTTGATTATTTAACACTAATGCGTCGAAATAAAATTCTATATTTGAAATTGTATAGTTTCTAGAATACAATGTGACTCATCATTCAGATAAGAAGTATATAAGTGTAAATACGATATTATAATGACACAAATTAAAATGTTTACTGCTAACTACGAGATAACTCGTAGATTGCAATCTTTTCTGGGACGGTCACTACGAGTTATCTCGTACAAATAAAATTATGTTATATTTAATATAGACCCATTTTTTTATATTTTGTTGAGAATTATGCATTAAAAATGGAGTTTTTAATCAATGGTATAATCAAATTCTGCAATTAAATTAAAAATACTAACATTTTAAACTAAAAATTGTACATTTTATATTGAAAGCACGTGACTTAAGAATTAACTGATAATTCAGGTTCATAAAAATATACATATTTTTTATTTCAACACATTAGCTAATAATTGAACAAAATATATCAAATCAAATTCAGAATCAGTATCCCCCAGCTTTTCTTATGCCACTTAACCCATTTTGGCCAAAATTCGACGCGACGGTTGTTCACAGGGACGACAGCCTATTTTTAGATTGGACGAATCGGCTGTTATTTTTTCTGTATTTTATGTATGAGAAGATGAAATGCTGAATGCCGTGGAAATAATTCTATTATGCATGATTATGTAACGAAAACGAAACTGGAGTGAAACCAGAATGCAGTGTTTTCCAACATATTTGTACCGCGCTCCATCCTTTCCTTAATATGGCACGCCTTAATTGATAAATTCAGGTGAGTATAATTTCATAAATACTCATTTCATGTTATTAAATAAATTAAATTGGTATATATTCGTATTATTTTGTAAATTATACGAACACATCTATTATTAAATAGATGTACGCAATACGCCCTAAAAACAGACTTGCGATCCATGAGGGGGAGCGCCCCACAGGTTGGATAACACTGGGATAATGGGATAATAAAAAAATTGAATGAATTAGTAAGTACAATGCACAATAAGACTTTTTCACGAGCCGACGTCGACATTAATGAAAGTGTTATAAAAAAATATAGAAGAAGATAAAGAGTATATATCTGAAAATGTTTGATGAACATTTTTTTATTAAAGGAAAAAGGATAAAATCACCACGCGGTCCGCAGACTGCAGAAATTCGAAGTATAATTTACCTATGTTTAATATGACGATATAAATATACATATTGAAATCAACACACTAGTTTTAATAGGCTTGCGATCTTCGAAAAAAAAAACGAATGGCACTATTTAGAAGGAAAGTATAATTCGGGGAGAGAATCATAGCATTCTAGATCCTCCCTCCAAGACGTAATGCTCAACGGCGGTTCACGTGGGAACAAAAAGCAAGACATAAGCGTAGATTTTATTCGATATTACACCCAGGCGGTATAATGCCAAAATGCATTTTCTTCGCTATTCAAAAAAAACATACATACATACACACACACATTATGTATGTATATATATATATATATATATATATATATATATATATATATATATTATATATATACACAGCATTTCTATAAACAACAATTGTATGCATGTGTTTGTGTAGTATATATAGTTTTATGAATGGAAAAAATATAAATTCTGTAAATATGAATCCATTACAGTCACTTGTTTGTATTAACTTTATTATATCATATAAAGACTACAATCTGAACATTTTCAGATTGTAGTCTCATGCATGAATTCTTTAAAAGTATATTAATATCATTTGAATGACAAACTCAGAACGCAAAAAATTGTAATTTTTACATAATATTAGCTAATTGAAAAACAAATAGTGCATACATAGGAAGAAAATGAGAAATCGTGCGCTTTAGGAACGAAAAGAAAGATTGTATACATAGATTGCAAATTCATATATATGATTGAAGAAACATGAAGAAACAAAAGAAGAAATGAACACTATTTCAACAAATAGTATTATAGCATAGTAAATGAAATATTGTTTTTATATATACTGATTTTATATAACTGCATGAAACTCAAGTGCGCTAAACTTAAAGTAATCTCTGCATTTGGATATAAAATATTGTATGTTTTATAATCTATATTCAATAGTGTTGTTTCTAACAAATAATAAAGGATATAGCGCATCAAAATATTTGAGGTGTGACTAAGAATAATCTGCACATGTTAAAGCTGGAAGAAACAATCATGTAATATACATATACATACAAATATATATATATATATATATATATATATATATATATTTGTATTTATAGTGTACAACAAAAAATATAAAAATATATGTGAACGCATATGACTCGGTGACCCTAATGATATTAAAAAGACCACTCCCATAAATCATATTTTAAATTATATGAAGCAATATTTTAGATAAATCTTTTATTGTAGAAAGTAATTTGAAAGTAAATATTGCTACAATTTAAATTATGGTTGAAGGAGCTTGTTATATTCCAATATAAAACACCGAAACTACTTTAAATGTTTTTTTATTAACAACATTTTTATAATGAAACAAGAAATCATATGAGAAGATGAGAATAATAAACAAATTTTTAAATAAAGGTTTATTACCATAAATTCCACAACAAGTCAAGAGCATTATTATAGAAGGAATTTCAAAGAAAAATATTAATATATATATTTGATATTCATTAAAAATATTACTCACTTTTTCAACACGTTCAAAGTTTCTTCCTTTCATCTGAAAATTGAGATACCAAAACATTTTGAATTCATGTGGTAGAAATGGCATTAACTCAAATTATTCTTATTTAAATTTGCAAGTTTTAGGAAATTTTACTAGAAATTATATTTACTAAATGTTTCATATGCACTAGTGACATTAAGTTGGTGTAAAATGAACTTAATCTTATTTAGCTTAACTTCAATCTACGATAAAAAAGCAGTAATATAGCATTAAAATAAATTTGGCAGTTGAAAGCCACAAATCTTCTTTGAGCTAATGCAATATCAATGTAATATCTTTTTAATGTAGTTCACCTCTTGTTCTATATAAATTTTCCAATAGCGTGCAGTCGTTGGAAATACTTGAATAAGTTTTTCATATACAATTCGAACATCTTCAATTTGCCTTGCTTGAGCTTCACGTACCAGCATCGTCCATGATTCTATATCATAAGAGTCGACCAACACCGTACTTTGAGCTTGATTAAGACGCTCATTGCCCCAATCCTTTGAAAAGTAAATAATTCAAATAAGTATCAAAATGTGAAGAAAGCTTTTGTGAAAAATAAACTCAACTTTCATAAAATCATCTATTTACTTACAATATCCAACTTTTCCTCAGTTGCCTCTGCCATCACCTATTGTATTATACAATTGTTTAATCACTTGCTATAACTACAGTAAAAAAACTAATAATATTTCTTTTAGTACACAAAAAGGTAATTAACTAGTTTGAAACAATGTAATGTACGTCAAAAAGGTTATCGGCATAGACAAAGCGTGGTTTCCTACAATTATCGACTACGGACGACAGAGGGCTACGAGCGGCATAGATAAATGTATCATAGACTCCCCCGGTAAAATACACTATAGATAATTGTCCTGATAATTGAATTTGAACATTTGAACAATCGAATTTGGTTCCTATTTTCCTGATTTGGATCAAATTGTAATTGATTCAAAACATATCTTATTAAACTTTTCACATATTGCAGTAAATTGCAAGCCATTCATTCAACATCTGTTTTGATTAAAAAGTCGAATCATACGAATCATACAATTTCTGTACAACTCCATATTTTACGATATTCCAATCATTATCAATAGAAATGATTTGAAAAAATAAAAATTACTCTTTCAAATATCTAAAAATTATAACAACAAACTAGAATTCGTACTATTAGACCATCGTCAAGCATACCGAATAAGTTTAATTAATTAAAAACTATATTTAAACTAATTTTATTTCTATGTAAAAAAAGATTACTATTATTGTGTTTATATAAAAATGGTAAAATAGTTAAGTGCATCTATGATTATAAACTGAGTATTTGCAAAATATTTCAAGTAATTTCTTGCACCACTACACAATTTGTTGTACCAGACTGATACAGTATGTATGAACATTTATGTTAATAAATATATGATAAATATATGTAATATTTTATGTATATAAAATTAATAAATATAATTATGAAAATTTTAAAAAATATTTATTTTATTCGAGAGCTAACTTCAGATTCGAAACACAAAATACTGAAAGGCTACATTTCTTGCGTTTATTGCGAAGAGCGCTGAGACCCGATTGTTTAATTTTAATTCAATAAATCCAGAACATGATTTATCTTTTATTTCTGTAACATGTAGTTTAGCTTTTGAATCATATCAGAATACAACAAGCAAGATTAAAAAAATACGAAATATGTGTTTCAATTTAAAATTTTCATTGAAACAGTGATTTAAAACGAGGTCAGTAAACCTTCAGTTGTTGTTCAATGCGTACGTAACTGCAAATTTACAACAATGAAATAGCATTATTCATAGATAAGGAAATTGAAAAAAATGGCATTATTCATGGTAGTGAACCATATAAAGGTACTAGTATTCACTTATCATATTAAGCAACCGATATGTTGCTGATAAAAAATACGCCAACCAATACTCTTCTTTTATCTATGAACCAATGTATCAAAATTTTAAATACCTAGACAATATGCAGAAGTATAGTATATTTCATTATGAATGAATTTGAAAATATATTTCAACCTTCTTCTTACATCCTTCTTAATAAATTGTTGATTGGTAATAATTTATGTTTTTAATCTTTGCTTTGTCGATTTTATTGGTCAATTTCTACTCTTTTCATAATAGGACTTCTTTTAACTTATATTTGTCCATATAAGCTTGATTCAAATCAGGGATTTTTTTAGTGGGCACATCACTAATATAAATTATCTCTGAACTAATACAATATCGAATTCTCAAAGATTGATGAGAAGTTTTAGAATGATTGTACAGAATCCCAGATTAGAGATTTCTATTAACTGTACAAGATGCTTATGTATTATTATACTTACTGTTACAAAAATTCCATGTATAGCCAGTGATACACAGTGGATAATAGCATGGCACTGTAACAACTAAGTATAAGTGCGAGGTTTAATGTTTTGTTTTATACTACACTGTTGCATCCTCTAAGTAGACAAGTTTTATTTATAATCACTTATTAGAGGTATCAAAATTGAGTAGGTATAGTAAGTTATTTAAATTATACTTTAACATCCTTTATTCACAAGCAAAATAGGCCATAAGAAAACATTACCAAAATTTCAATAATAAATCGCTTAAATTTTATTTAAAGTAGAAGAGTTCAGTATCCATAACTCATACACGCATTGCAAATAAATGATTAATATCAATTTTACCATAAATTTAGCTTCTAATCAGAGCAAAACCATACTTATTTGATGTATCAAAATAATGTTGAATAATATCTGTATTGAAAACTGCTAATTCCACATATCAATATTGAAACAATAATCATTTATTAAAAATTAAAGTAAACAGATACTGAAGACTTTGCACAAATTGCTCTCTGCATAATTCATAGCAACTTTTTGAACACGCATGAAAATTAAAATTGTAATAAATAATACTAATAAATTTCACTCACTGTAAACCGTGTCAAAAAAGAACAATGTATTTATGAAGTCTTATTACATCAAATGAGACTATTATTGTCAAACATATCCCAAGTAAATTGATAAGTTGTAGTCACCAGTTTATTTACGTAAATAATTATACAATTATCTTAATTAAACAGGAAACCACAATTTATTTTACATAATTCACAAAATTTTTAAAACAATAGGTCATATTAAAATTTAAATTAACTCTTGACTGAATGCAGTTATAAAAACCAATGATTATGTTTCAATCAGTGCATGTTCAATTTAAATGCAAGAATAGGAAATCTTGCTAAATAATTTAAATTTAAATAATAAATAAAATCTTGGCAATGGTCACTAGCAAGACTGGTAAATTAAGTAAATTTGAAGCTACTTCCTAACTATGTATAAAAATGTTTTTGCAAAACATGCAAACAGAAAACTGGATGAGAAATGTTTGGAAAAAAGGCTAACCAAATTTTTGATAGTTTAATTACACAGCTAAATAAATTATATTTTTATATAAAGACATGTTTTTTCACCACAATGATTTTTCTAACACACAAGATTGAGATCTTGACAAACAATTTTTAAATTGGTTAATAATAGCTATGAACACAAAATACACAGAGTACTGTCATTTCAATTGTTTTAAATACGAATCAATTTAAATAACAATTACCATTTTGCATTTTGCGACAAAATAAAGAATGTACTAGGAATCTGTAAATGTATCAAACATTACATGTGACTTTGGCAATGAAACCGACACATTTCACAGATTCACATGTGACAGTAATATTTTCGAAATACATTTAAAATGTCTGTCTAAGAAAACAATTCTATTAACTAACATTTTTATTACAATTTAGACAATGCGTACCCAGCACATGATTAGATTTTAGTAGATAAAAAATGTATTTCACAAACATAACTGTTTTAAAAGTTGCTGCTTCACTGATAATGAAGCTTGCACACAAGTCCATAGTGTGTAGTTATGTATAATATAAGTTCTTAACTTACATGACCAAATAATAATTATAGTTAAGGAGCACCCAAATTGTATATAATATATCAATTCAGTTTAGATGGTAGCTTTCACATATTGGGCTTGCAGTACATTTCGGACGGGTAATTTATGGCATGGAAATCACATAGCATATTTACGCGTCCATTCCCTTGCCAGTTCATTGTATTTTTCTCTATCTGTCTTGTATACCCGTGCTATTTCAGGCACCAATGGGTCATCAGGATTTGGGTCACACAGTAATGAACAAATAGATAATAAAACTGAAACAATAGATTAATTATTTCATCAATTTAAAATGGCCACCATAGCTAAATATTAAACAAATAGTTAAAAAGCTCAATGTTGTAAAAGTGATCTTTAATAAGTATTAAGAACACTTTTTATGACAGTAAGATTAATGCTAAATAATAAAATATGCATTCAAAATTCAATGCTAAAAATATTGCTTTATGCAAAGTCAAACATAAGCAATACAAAAAAAAAATAAAAAGCAAAATAAAAGAAATTTCCATGGTCATGCTTACCTCAATAATTAAAACCCATATTAAGGACATTAAAACAAACTACAATTTATATTACTTAAGTCATATTGCATCGTATCACCTACAAATCTCATGTACATTTATATTCACTATATACTTTCACAATATTATATGTATACCAATAATGGCAAGTACCTTGCAATTAAGTATCAAAAGTACACTTCAGAATGTAAAATGCAATACATGATTCTCAAATATGATTTAGAATTAATATAATAAAGTAATATAAAAAAGAACAGGTTACCTTTAGATATAGTGAGTGCTGGTGACCACTGTGAACGTAATATATCAAGACAAATTGATCCATTGCTGTTTATATTTGGATGATATATTCTTGTCGTAAATGCAACTTTTGGTGGTTTAAATGGGTAATCTGTCGGGAAGTGAATTGTGAGAAAAAACACACCTCCTTGATAAGGACTGTCAGGCTAAAATAAAATTGGCTATTATTAAAGTAATAATATAAAATGATTTTCATATTCATGTAATCAACTCACTGGGCCCATTATTGTTGCTTGCCAATGAAATACTGCAATAAAATGAGAAAAAAAATTAGGAACCTCAAAAAGAGTAAGCAAAAAAAAATTAATAATTACAATCATCTCCTACTGGTCCTGCTGAACATTGCGCTGGAGGATCCCTGCCAAGATCTTGCAGTTCCTACAAAAAATTAATATTTCATAGTTAAATTACTTTTCCAGTCAATTACGTTAAAAGTCAGACATTTTTTAATCTTGCAAGTCTGCCAAAATTGGAAGTGCATGGCGACGGTGTGCTACTTATTTATGGATACTGACATCCTTTGCAAAGTTAGCAAACAACTACAAAGATTTCTATTAAAATCATCGGCAAGATTAAAACGTGGTGCAAGAAAACTGTCCAGAAGGAATTTTTGTGATATCCACACTGCTTGAGCCTCAATAATAGGGCGTACAATGTCCACGTCTATCACAATTATTTATTACACAATCGATGCTAGGACAATATCACTGACACTATCACTCGATAACATACCTTATTAATTCTTTTTAACGCCATTTGAGATTACGTGCTAATATTAAACTGGCTATTCTCCAGACAATGATACCGTGAGCCAAGGACCTTTGATTATAGATAGCAAGATGGCTCCGCTCTGAAGTCGTCGTACAGGGTTCAAAACTTAATTTAACTAATCGAATGATAGAATAAAACTTTCATTACCCAACAAAAAACAATTCTACAAAATAACTACAACCGATTGAACACCAAGTACATTGAAAGGTTTGAAAGTTCTTTTGTTTCAAAAGCACTCGGCGAGTGAATGAATTTAATAGATTGGCATTCGATTAGACCGGTAATGTAGTGATTCATAAACGTACATCGCAGTGGCGTGAAGTTGGTACCGGGCTTTTTTGTGACAGCATATTCTAGACCAAAGCGAACGTTACGTCTTTGAAAAGCCGATATTTGTTAATTATGAAACTCCGTAATTATTAAAACTAGGTTAATTAAGTAAACATATTGATCTCATAATTTATTACTGAAATATTTTATTAAGCAATTTTTAATCTGTCAGTTATCAATGTATTTAATGAATGTCAAAAAAAAACAGAAACTTTGTGATGACAATATAAAATGATAGATAATCATTGAATAAAAATAATCACATAAATGGAGGGTATACTCTTATAAACAGCATTAGTTGTAATATTAATCAATATTAATGAATGTCAATGTATTACCTTCTAGCAGTCCCATATAATATCAATTCAGCAGCGATCAAAATACTTGTATAGATCATAAAAACAGTTGCAATTTTTTCATTTTATTGTTGGAAAATGTTACATTATATAAATATATAATATTATATCTATACATTACTTTTTCACATAATTATAAAAGGCCTCAGGATTAAGGTATAAGTTACACTTTACATATGTTTCAAGTAGACTACATTCATGCCCATGTGTAATATATTTAGAGAAGAGGGTTTATAGAATAAATTATATTCATTAAACAAGTTTGTAATAACTGGTATGGTTTGCTAATATATAAGCCTAATATGGTGGTGTTGAAAATTAACCAAAGAACAACTGTGGAAGACTATTTTATTTCTATATTATAAGTAAATTTGTAGAAAATTCATCAGATTCAGCAAGTATACTGTTATGAGATACAATTATATCGATTTTGGTTTCATGTTTCATCTTTATTTATATAATATTGCTTCAAACTTTTTATGATCCAAATTTCAAGACCAGAATTATTCAAATTTATTATTTAAAACTTATACAAACAAATATATAAATGCAGCATTAAGCTCTTACTAAATATGTTGCAACATGTAAGTACTACTAAAGTTTCTGTTAATCATGAAATGTGATTAATTCAATAAAAAAAAACTACTAAAGTATTTTCATGAACCGCTCTTAGCGTATCAGTTAATTTAAAGATACAAGAATTTCGTATCAAATATCGAGCATGATGTTATAAATTACATTACTTCTAAAATACCTGGCATATTTCAAAATACAAAGGCTTCATAAGCAATAAAATACTGAACTAAAAATATACTATTGGTCAATTCAAAGATGAAAAACATTTTTTACAAATCTTGCCATGTGATAATCAATAATACTTAACAATTAGATTAAAAAATACTTAAGGATTTTATCTTAATGTTTTTTTTTTAATTTTTTTACTTAATTTATAACAATGATAAATTACAAACTTTTTTGTATGTGTATATATATGCACATATTTAGTATATACATATATATTTTATAGTAGATTAAATCTTTTCATTTTATGGCTCATTAAAGACATGTATATTAACAAAATTACATATTTTCGAATTGATCTACACGTCTTTTAGTATTGCCTTTACGAATCTCTCTTAATGTTTTGTATTTATCGCGACCTTGACGGACATTTTCACGATGAATCTTGTCCATTGCAGTTTCTTTAGTTTCATCTCGAGATTGAGCTAAATCTTGTTTCAATGCCTATGAACAAAAATTGAAGTATATTAAATTAAAGTAATATAAATAAAGTAATGTAAATAAAAAACCTACAGGATGTAGAAAATTTAACAGATAAGTTTTAATAGTATTTATAAAAGAATTTTAATATAAATGGAATATATAATTATAAAAAAGATTAAAAATTCTAAGAACCATTTAAGTCAGAAAAAAGTATTATAGTAAAAATGACAACTGAAATTATTAAAGTCCAACAATTGCCATACTATATATTCTAGTATTCACAACTATTGTTTTATTTTTTATTTAGCATTTGCTCATCAATGATTTTCTTCTAAAATCTGTTAGAATTCTACATTAACTTAATCTATATTAAGTAATGCAGGCTAAATATAAAATCAATCACAAAAGGACACTGAAAAAAATATTGTAATAACAAAGTTTAAACTGCTACATCAATTTATTGGAAATTATAAGATGCAGTCAACTTCCTACCTTTAATTGATCGTGCAAACGTTCATTCCTTTCAGCTAGAGTGAGTCTATCCTCTACCGGATCTTTAATATGCTCATCAGTATCTAAGTCACGACTGATATCTCCACTTCCGTTTTGTAACTCATCACTCTCGTTGTCATTTTCTTCCATCACATGGTGATGTTGAGGAGTTGATGTTGCAGCCAACAAGGCAGCGGCTACTTCATCCTGTAAAAAATTTTAGTTGAGTTTAAATAAAAATAATTTTATAATCATCAATCATATCATAAAATAATAATTCAATAATGATATCAATTTGATTTTTTTTTAATTTCAACTACTGCTGCAACTGTCTTAATAATAAAATAAAGTATACCCCATAGTAATAATCTGTGCCAAAGGTATAACATGCTCAAAAATATCAAAATTAATAGCAATGACAACATAATGAATGAATACTTAATGATTTATAATTTATAAGGGAAAATAAAAATAATTTCAAATTTTTCCCTAAGATCTTCCTGGAAAAATGAACTAATGTTTAAATGACAAACCTAATATTTAATAGCTTTTCACGAATCAAAAAGTCAAAAACAAATGATTAATTTAAATAAATGATTTTTGATTTTTCGACAATTTCTTTAATCTTGAAACAAACATAACAGTAGTATGCAATTAATTTATATTAAACTAGAAAGATTGATTGAAGATTTTAAAATCTATATTATCAACTAAAACAGAAGGAAGTTAGATGTGAATTAAATTCCAACAATAAATTCCAATTAGTAAACTTTATAAAAAACATGCAGTATATCAAAATCAAAAATAATGTTAAACAATTGAAGTGCAGCATTCATAAGAATAAATATTATGGAACAACAGCAACAAAAGTGGTATATTGAGTAAAGATATTGCTTTTTATTTTCAAACAGTTGTAATGCACTTCAAAGGATTAAAAATGTTCATTCTTACTTTTTTACGCCTGGCTTCATCAACTTCATTCTGTAATCTCCTAGTCTCTGTATCTTTAGCTTCAACTTCTTCTTGAATGCGTTGCACTTCATCTTGTTTTGCACGAATTTCTTCTTCTAATTTTGCACGCTCTGCGGCTTCCATGTTCTTTGTTTCCTCAAGGCGGGTCATCATTGCCTGCAATTCATTCTGCCTTTGCTCTAATTCTTCTTTAGATGCTTGCAATTGTTTCAGTTGCTCCTCTAAACGTCTGATCATATCTTGTGCCTCTATTAAATTAGCCTAAGGAATGAAAAATATATAACCATCAATATATTTTACTTTATGAAATTTTGACTTGTAATGCTAGGGATACAAATATTTTGTACAAATTACAATGCACATCATATTTATATTTCAATCATATAATTTACAGTTTTTTCATTTTTCAAGTCTTGTATATAAAGAATGACTTCCACTATCAATTAAGTTTTTGATTGATCAATAATATAATTGTATTATATTGAAATAATATCATATGCAATGACATTTTGTTAAATTACATTTGATCAACATGAGTTATAATTCACTTTATAGTTTCATCTTTTTTTTTAATTTTATCCTTTTGATTGAATGAAGTAAATATATTAAAATTCATTGATCTTCGAACTGGGAAGAGACAGTTTACATGATCTTGCTAAATTAGTCAACTCAGTTTCAAACTTATATTTTAAACAAATAAAAAAAATTAAAATCGACTTTTTTTGAATAATAATTAAATATGTAAATTAAGGCCAAATTTTACACAATACTGACAATTTTAACTAATAATATTTCTTTGATAAAATATTATGCTTGTAATACAAAAATAAAACAACTATCACTATAATTGCTTTTTGATTATGCAAAATTAAAATGGCAATCAAGTTTTATTTAAGAGTAACATTGACAATTAAAACTAACCTAGTTATTATTGTATGTTATATACCCATAAAAACTTTATTCGCGAGGAAATTGCAAATGAAGTTTTGTGACAAAATTATTTTTGGAAAAATTAAATAAAAAAGTATTCTAGAGTGTGGTAACAAAATGTAGTATGTTGATCATACATCACTAAAAACTACTGTTTAAATCCCCAGAATATTTGAATTAAAACACTAATTACATTCACAAATTGTAATATATTTATGTACCTGTGATCGTTCCATTTCTTCTTGCATAGATTTAAGCTTGTCTTCATACTCTTGTTGTTTCTTCTCAGCTCTATCGCGAGCAGCTAAGGCTAGCTGTAGCTTCTCTCTATAATGATAAAATTAATTGCTGCATAAATATATAAAGTATGTTGTACATACTCTGTGAATCAAATGAATGTGGAAGATAACTACCATATCCATTAACAATAAATGTAAAAATCAATGTGGATATAAGTACATCAATATAAGAGAATTTGAAAACAATGCTGTAATCAAATAAAAAGGCTGAAGCTACTACAAATATTAACCATTTTTATAAGTTTATAATAATATATAATTACCTTTCAAGCTGCTTAGCAATTTTTTCTTCTTTCGCTTGAGCTTTCATTTGCTGAACATCAATAGTGTCTGGTTTGCGCCTTCTCATGTAGAGTTCATGATTACCCATGCACAAAGCCAAAATACGTTTGTTAATGCGTACTCGTGGCGCAAAAAATACAAAGTCTGGTGCTTTTTTATCTATTGGCTTGATTATAAATTTTTTATCATTAAAAGATATGTTTCGTATTTCTGACCAGGGGAAACCTATTTTTGGAGTAAGTCTGTAAAAGAATAATACTATTTGAAACACCATATTATTTTATAAAAGAATACTGATAAAATTTATATATATATAAATATATATATATATAAATATATATACATAAATATATATACATACATATTTTAAAGTTAGACTATTGGTCCTTATTCTATTATTAACTCAATTAGGAATTTTCTGTTTGAAATGCATAATTAGTGTGTAATACTAACTTGTCATCCTTTTCATAAATATTAAGGCCCAAAGCGTCAACGCCTAGCCATAATTCAGTTCCTTTTTTATTTCGAATCTCGAAGTAATTGACTCCATACATTTCTAAATCTTGAGCGATTTTCAAATATTCCATCATAGAATCTTCTCTTAGCATACCTCGATGCTCATGCCACCATGTTGTTATACTCTGTTCCCATTCTTCTTTAGACATTTTGTGTTGATCCATTACCCTGAAATGAAAATAAATCATTTGAAAGATAATGTAGGTTTAAATGTCAGGAAGGCCCCTTTTATTTATTTCAATGGAAGCAACTAAATTTGATAAGACTATTGGCTTCGACTGGGAAAAGATTATAAGGTAATTCAGTACCAGTGCACAATAAGAAGAACAACCATCAAATAAAAAACGAAATTGATTTACAAAATACAATTATAAATGAAATCATTGACCTGGGTGTGTGTCGGAAATAAGCGAGCCTCTGGGGATAACAGATTTGGAATATATACTTGAAAAGCATTTTTTTTCATTTATCCATTCGAAAGTCACGTTTATAGTATGACAAAATCTACCACAAAATATTATAAATAAGGTGCTGATCGACAATGTAAGAAATGAAGATATGTTTTGTGACCTCATTCACACTGCAAAGAGTGAATGAGGAAAGAACTGCATTATGAAAGGAAACCTGAATTGTACCCATATAGATAAAAGTCTGCAAGATGTCTTTGACGAAAGTATAGAAGAAGATTTGGATGATAAATTCTATGAAAATAATTTACTCGAATTTATAATAAAGTAATAGCTTGGCTAACTTATTATTATTATCCTTAAACAAAAAAGAAAATTATATTTTAAATTTAATTACCTTTGTGGTAACAGTCTATCGTTCGCCAAAAATCCAGAAGAGTGTTGGTCTTTTTGAAAATCTCCATGTCGGGCTTGTACAGCATAAGATGCTAGAAGAACCGATGTCTCAGGAGGACAATATATTTCATCAGACAGTATAGCGTTCTTAACCTAAGAAGTATAAATTCATTTAATTTATATGAATAATTGGAGCAATAATATTTTATTTTTGGATCTAATATAGTCAAATATGTTATCATAAAATTACAAAACAACAATGAAACTACCTGAAGATAAAAAAGACGAGATGTAATGTCCTGTATAAGTTCTTCAGCTACATCTTCAGGATAAAATTTCGCTCTGAATTTGAATTGAAGTGGATTTTCCTTTTTGACATCTTGATTCATGACCTGTATAATAAAACAACAAATTTAAGTATCATAAATTTTTCAACGATGTTGTAAAATCATTATATTCTATATTATAAACTTAATTTCAAATGGGTCAATGAATTTTGAATTTTCAAAAAAAAATTGTAAACACAAAGGCACGCAATCGAAATATTTTGTTTACACTTACAATCAAATTACACTAAAGTTGATACTATCCAAACAATATTATAAAAACATTTTTCTTCTGTAAATAGTTTTTCACTCTAGTTATTAAAATACTTCTCAGTGCTTATAATTTATAAACAAAATTTTGGATGGCGTTTTAAATTTTCAATATATGTATTTGATATTTTGATAACTTATATTGTATCTTACATATTATATATGATATACAATAATTAATATATTGTACTTCATGAAACGTAATTGATAAACTTAACATCATGTTAAGTTATCTAGTTAACTAGAGAATATACTGAATACAAAATAAATTTGTAACCATAATTTACTGAATCAGAAAATTTACCTAGTTTGCTATGTATTCATCATTAATCAATTTAAAATTCTCACATAGATCAGATACAAATTGTGTCATTTGCGATAAAAAGAAATGTGTTGCATTTGTGATAAACGAACAAAATTGCTAGATGAACGCGATGGCTGATATAGACCATAAAAATGACAAATAAATGGATATGCAAAAGTTGAAGAACATTGCATTGCTGATGTTTCTGGTATAATGAAAATATTGTACGGTTAAAACATGCAAAGAGCAGCATTTGGAATAGAAATCTAAGAGATAGAATTGAAGATTGCTTATCGTGTCGTAGTTGTCCACTTCTTAATTTTATTGTTATTTCAGAATACTACTACAAAAATGACTGATTAACAGTAATAGTTTTTCCACCATCATCGCTAATGGCCGCATTTTCATTAAAACTCTCCAAACTTTCCAAATTACATATTTCAGCCAACCCAGAAAGAAGAATTTAAAAGCAAAGTGTTTACGATGAGATTATTTTGAATCTATCTATTCAATTAAACGGATAAGTAATACAGCTGATTTGAATACGACCTTGTCTGATGATTGAAACGTTATAAAAACACTCAAAAAACTCATAAGTCGGTTGAAGATGAAATATATGAAATGATTCATTCACTTTGAAAGAATTTCAGAGAATTTCAGACATTTTCATCGTGACGTCACCACAGATATGCACATGATATGTCATAGTTCTATTTAAAACTCGTGATCTAAAGATCGATGATGAGAAATAATAACTCTCTAAGATGAGGTAGAGTACACGTTTTCATGAGCGTCATAGAAGCGATCTTTGCTTCTATTGCTTTGCTCAAAATCGAGCTTACCTTGATTACACTTGCATTATAATGAATGATAAGTCTACTTGAAACCAACTAAATCGTCAAAAAATAACATATAAAAATGCATTGGCGATAATACGTGGTTGACTTTAAGCGTAAGCATAATACTGGATAAAGATTTGAATGGCATATATTCAAAGTTAATATTAAAAACAATATTGAAATACTTAGCAAACAAAAGTGTTTAAAGTGAGCATAAAACCCAGAATTTTTAAAACCTTTACAAGTACAATAAAAATAATTGTCAATTGTCAATTGAAAAATCTATCCAAAGAGCTATCCAAAAAATTAAATTTATCGTGGTAGGGCTAAATAATCTTATCGGTCAAAAAATAGTGTCAAATTAATCCTTACACTCTTAGCTTAATTAATATTTTTTTATAAAATTGACTCACGTTCGCAAGTAACTAATCATTTTATCACTATCGTCTACAAAACTATTCGAATACCTAACAGAATATATCTCATGAATAAAATTCTTCTGTAGGGGTGTATGATTTGATACTTAATGATATGAACGATAGAACTATAGTAATATTGTAGATATAAATGGAAAAAATTACAAAAAACACTTATTGTTTGGCATTGAAAACATTTGAACTGCTATAGAAATTCACTTTTCAATTCAATTTGAATTTAGCTGAAATTATGAGCCCAGATAATATTAGAATATAATATATTCAAGAAAAATGTAATGTCTACATTATTGTCGTAAAACAGCTGAGATGTGCCAGAAATTAAAATAATATAATATATAGTCAACAGTATTATTTGGCAGATGAAATTATATAATTCAGTTTAATAAATAACACAATAAGCCCAAAATTGCATATACATTATTTTTTTTAACTTATGCATGTTGCATTTTGATTTACTTTACTAAATTATTTAACAATTCAAAAAAATATTTCTACTTATTAAAAAAGTGATTTAGAATTTTGTTTCATGTGTCAAAAATTCATTTGTTTGGCATTGGATATGGAATATTTAGCAAGTTGATCTTGGATTGAAGAGTGCTCATATGAACTAGAATTTACAAACTAATTCGCCTAAGATTTGAACATAAACAATATTGTTTATTACATTATTAGTAAGAAAAATGTACTTTAGAAATTATAGTTGCCTAAAAGCAACTAATATATCGTACGAAATTATGAAAATTATAGACTAAATTATTGAAGCAATTATGCTGTGTGGTAAAATCAATAGTGATATTGTTCTTTCATCGCAGATACTATTTTATTTTTATCTGAATTTCTTATACTGCTTATGCTAAAACCATAAACGAATTCAGGCAGGACATCAAATAGGATATTAAAAAGTGAAGGAGAGGTGGATAGGATATTAAAAAAAATTGGAACTTTTGAATTGTAGACGTGGGTATAGGCATGTCGGGTCATCTAGTATATGTACACATAATATTAATATAAAATTTATATTACATATCACAGTACTGAAGAACTGACAGTAAGAAATATGGAAATGGAATCTTTGAAAGTTAAATAGTTGACTTGTCCTTGAGCAAAGCGCATCATGCATTTTAACTTAATATTTTAATAATATTAAAATAAAAATTATTACTATTATTCTTATTACAATAATTGTAATCTATGATAGCATAGTATAGATATAGTATTATAAAAGATTTTTAAACCGTTGTTTAAATGAAAATTTTAAATTGAAATTTCTTTAAGTTGCGAGATTTATGACGATTACATTGAAGTTTATTGAACAAAAAGTCAATGTCACAACTCCGGTATAAAGGTATTTCCAAAGTCCTCTCTGCAATAACACAATGCATCGCGCGTGTACCACGCCGCCTTCAAGAGGATAATCATGCGGCATTCTGATTTGATTCAGAAATTAAATGAATCTTTGATTCGAATTATTTTGATTCCAACGATTCGTATAACTCGAAACGAAATCTAACCAAATGTTCTAATACAAGTCAAATCAAGTAATATCAGATTTGAATCAGGCTATGAAATTGATTCCAATGATTTGAACCATTTGATTCGAATGTAATATCATTATTAGATAAACAAAGTTAGACAATATTTTTAACGATATTTTGATGAATGAAGAACAATTTTACTGTTGTCAATAATCATGGCAATTTTATGTCCCTGACTTACAACAAGTTTAAAAATGACATTAGACGTAACACATTAGCGTATACTTGCTAATTGAAACTAACCAAATATGGCGTCATTAATACAAATTGGTTTTAGGAAATTATTAAATAAATTTTGTATTTTAAATATTTTATATAAAAAGCAGGAGTTTTTAAATATGAAGTAAGATCTGAATCCATAACTTATTTGAGAACCAACTTCTAAGCCGATTTATAAACAAATTATAAATTAAACTAGTGGTGAATGGCATCGTGCCTTAGAGTGAATTGCTGGAACTTCCGGTACCGTAATGAAATATTCGAGGAATTTTAAATATTTTTGAATAGATTATTATAAATACTGTAACTTAAAATATATGTTTTGCCAGAAAAGTAAATAAACAGAACTTAATTGATCGAATTTAAAATGAAGGACATTGTCTAATATTTATAAGTATGATATAAGAACTTCAGCTAGAAAAAATTAAAATTCCAATTATCTTCGATATTTTTAATATATAAATATTGATAAAAAGAATTATTAAAAAAAATATTTTTTAGAAATTAAAAACAAAAAAAAAATTTGTCCAAAAGCAAAAAGTTATTTGTTAATTCTCTTAAAAACTGCCATTTTTGGTACATTTAGCTCGGTATCTTCGCAACGGTTGAATCTGCCTTTGCCAAAAACTAATCACCACTTCTCTCCATCATTACGGATTGAATGTTCTTTAGATCACTCAAATCGGATGCTCAGTTCTCTCAAAAACTCGATTTCTATTTTCTGCACTCTTTGCTCGGTATCTCCGAAATGGATGGACCTGCCTTTGCCAAAAACTAATCAGCACATCTCCCTATCAGTAAGAATCGAATGTTTTTTAAACCAGAAAAATCGGTTGATCTGTGAGTCCGAAATATTCTTTATTTCCTTTCATTATTTCAAAATAAATTGATCACTACTTCTAATATAAAGCTCTTTGAAATAATTATGGATTTTTTTGATTAAACGTGGTTTATAATAATAATGAAATTGCAATCTGAACTCCCAACGCTAGTTAGACCGATAAAGTCATTAACCACTAAACCCCACCATTGAACTCACTCACTTGACAATAGGACATTAAACTAATTACTGACTTATTTATATACGAAGTTCAAAATTGCTTTGTATTATAGCTAGATAAATATAGTTTGTATTATTAGATAATGATTAACTACAAGCAACAAAATAAGACCAAATTAAATAAAGTCAGTCTGAATTAATAACAATCATAAAAATTTATCGTAAAAATTTCATCGTCAATTAATTTGCAAAGTTAATAAACACGGAAAAACCGTTGGTGCCTTTTTATTCCGAAATCGAAAAATAATGCAATAAACTCCATGGGACTTGAAAGCTTGTCGAAAGATTGTTTACGTTAGATCAGCTTTGAAAACTGTTGCCAAAAAATGAAGGAGACAAAACAGAAGATGATATAATTATAAATAATCCTGACTTAATTCACAATGTAGACGCAAGTAGAAATAAAAATAGAAATACTAAATATTCTTCTAAGAATTAGTACTATATTTGACATAGTAATAAATTAAACATTTCATAATATTAACTTAATTTATAATATTAATTATTAGGGTACATATTCTGCTAATACTCGTAAGGTAAGTTCATTCAAGAATATACATTAAATAAATTTTGTACCTAAATATAAGTTTGATTAATCATTTGAACACAATAATTTAATCACAAAGTTTAAAAATGATTTTAAACACACAAACAATTCGGTAAGTTCTAGTTTCTTCAGGGTTGCTCATTTGATTTTTTTTATTATATTTATTTAGAAATGTCAATCAGTGCATAGAAAATATGAAAGTATATAACTATAAATCATTGAAAAATAATAAATGACAAATTACTGCTATTATTTTAGTAAATTAAAGCTAACATCCAATAATCAGTATAATAAGCTATTTGTCTCTGTTTAAATCACAAGCAAATATAAAAAGAAATGATTTTTTGCACACTTGAAAAACTATTTTGTTTTCTTAACTAAATATAAATAATAAATTTCATCAAGCTTTGTATTAAAGAATTTTCACTTTCCATTTTTAAATTGCCTTTAGGTTACAGACACCACGTTGGGAAACAATGTTTTATATCATTAAGTTTCAAAACCTTCACATCATTTTAGCATGTCAAACAAAAAATTTGTTCAGTATGTACGTATGGTCGTCGTTTTCTAGAGAAAAGGTCAACCTATTTGAAAGAATAAACAAAAAACATTCGATTCGTTTTTGAGAAAGACAGGTTCGTCGGTTTCGAAAAAATGAAGATAGAAGTCTAAAACGAGTCATACACATCAAATTAACGCATTTTTTTAAAGGTTTCAACAATATGCATAATTTATTTTTGATGCTCTCAAAGCTAGTTTGAACAGTTTATTCATTGATATTAATTACTATTATAAGCATATTATAGAAATGAGTTTGAGTTGAATGAATATTTAATTTTTATATATTAATATTTTAATATATATATATATATATATATATATATATATATATTATAATTATTTATTGTAAACTGAGGCTAAACTGCTTTTTATTAAATGACACGAACAACAATTTCTCTAGCCTAATTTACATACTTATATCACGATTGGTTACTAAGGTAACGGAAGTATTTACTGGACTAACAATAAGATCAGCATAAATGTTAGAATTAAATTTAAAAGTATATCATAAAAATAACAACATTTTAACGATTGTCACTGTTGCATTTAAATTTAATGCCTCCTTGTAATTTTTATTTCAACTAGATTTGGTTGATATTTATTAACTGTTTTTATACTATTTTAAAGTTATTTCTGATTGTCTGAAATATATTAATAAGTCATGAAATATAATGGATTTTTTTTATTTTATTTTTTTTAATAGGAATCATTCACATCAGGGATTGTAATTATGGTCAAAGTACTTTCTATTAATTTATAGTATTGAACACAGAAAAGGGCCAAGCCAAAAGTGAAATGCATTATGCTAATGACTATGAATATTCTTTAATAATGTCTCTAAATTTTCCAAAAACCTGTTTATTTTATTACAACAGTTTGAAACTCACGTTACATAACGATTAGGTTCTAAATTTAGAACCCGCGTAATTATATAATCATTAAAGATTGTCAATGAATATAGAGTGACTTGTAACAATTTATAGCAAAATAATACTTTGAACGATAAGAAATTCACGATATGATCTCGGCGGATTTAAAAAAAGCTAATACTGTTAAGCATATAAAAAATAATCATTTAAATAAAAACTAAATGAAGCAGAATATCAACATAAAAATTATCAAAAAATTACTCATATATAGTAAACATATATGAATCATAAATAAATTTTTTTTGTAAATTGTTTATCTTATGCAAATAAAAATGAATTTCAAAAATGTTGGGTAATTTGTTTTTAATAAATTGCAATTAAATATAAGTAGTAGGAACCACTGATTACCGGAGTTATGAAAATTATAAAAACTTTTAAAATATATATTGGATATAAATACATTTTTTACTAATTTATTTTATTTTAATGTACAAAATCAAGCACCTAAAATTCAATTAGTTTCATTCGCCAGTAAAATTCAATTCAGTGCTAATTTTTTGTATAGCAAAATATTCAGCATTTCAGAAGGAACTGAAAATATGTTACACAACCTTTTCTGAATTTAAAATGTTAAAATAGTTTTGGTTTTAATAAGAACAGAAGTCTGTTTCGATATTGAAACGTAACCCAACTTCTACGAAAGATTCCATCATTTTATGTGACCTTCAAAAACTAATAACATTTTAATATCTTTAAGTCTTCACAGATATTTTCTATAGCAATAAAAAAATCACATGTTTTAGTAAGTTCAATAAAAATCGTTTAATCGTTGAAGTTCAATTTTATATATAAATTATAAACAATTTTGCATGTTGGCGGAAAACATTAACTGTTAGATATTAAATTTCTGAATAAAACATGAAAGCTTCACTGGAAGTCACAGCTTGCAGTATGAGGAATTGTCTAAGGAACTTAAAAACCACGATTTTCAGAAATAGTAATAATATAATCTCATGACATAATAATATATCTTATGATATTTTAATCCATACATTGGGGACTACAATAAGAAGTATTTGAGGTATGTGCTTTTAGAAAGCAAACTTCAACAACACTAGAGAATTGTTGAATGAAATTCGCTTTCTGAATGAAATGATTGTACATATTGGTACAAAACGCTAAGGTAATATTTTCACAAAGACAGACGGTTTGTTTGAAGTAGAGTTAGTTTTCAATTATAATGTATTAACAAAAATATACATATTTAAATCTCTATAAAAAGAATCTCTATAAAGAAGAATTTTGATCATCAGGTTTTGCGCTTTTTTCACCGTAACTTCAAAACGGTTGGACAATTCCATCAACTATTTCTTCATCAATACGGTTCGAATACAATTTAATGTGCAATATGTATGCTATGTAAAAAACAATTATTTATATGTAGTAAAAGTGAAATAATTTATTGGCAAATCTACAATCAGTGGAAATACTCTCTCGATATCGTTGCAGAAAAATTGTATTTTAAGGTACAAATACATATACTACCCACATTCAACCAAAATAATAAAACTAGTGGGGTGTATGGCATCGTGCCTTAAGGCAAATTGCTGGAACTTCCCGTACCGTAACGAAATGTTCGAGGAATACTGAATGTTTTCAAATAGATTATTATTAATATTGCAACATTGTCTAATATTTATAAGAATTATATAAACTGAATTGCAAAGTTGAAATTATTTGTTTAAAGTATATTAGAACTATAGTCAGAATTAAAATAAAAATCTGAATTATTTTCGATATACAAAAAAATGTTTTTTTTTTCAAAATCAATTATTTTGTTAAGACAAGCAGAAAGTTCGTTGAATCATTTAAATCGGACGCTTAGTTCTCTCAAAAACTGCCATTTTTTACACATTTAGCTCCATATCTTTGAAATGGCTGGTCCTAACCTTTGCCAAAAACTAATAAACACTTCTCCCAATCATTACTAATTGAATGCTTTTTAGATCATTCAAATCCGATGCTTCGTTCTCTCAAAAACCCGATTTCTATTTTCTGCACTCTTTGCTCTTTATCTCCGTAACTGCTGGACCTGCTTTTGCCAAAAACTAATCAGCACATCTTCCTATCAATAGGAATCGAATGTTTTTTAAACCATTCAAATCGGTTGATGAGTGCGCCTGAAAACGTGACTGGAAATTTGTATCCATACAAACATACATGCATGCATACACACACACACATCCATTTTTTCTTAGGTCAAAATGTTCAGAAACCTTCAGAACGTCGACAAATGTAAAAATTTTCAATTTCGATTTTCGGCCCCTTATAATAACTTACCCTACGGGAAGTTAATAAATTTTGTATATGTTTAATTTTTACTAGTCAAGAATTCAATTAATATTCAATATCTTGAAAATAATTGTACATATTTTATATAAATAAAAAGAATTATAATTGTAAATGATTTTTTTACAATTATAATACACAAACAATATAATCCATGTTTTAATAATTTTATCCTTGACACATAAAGATATCAAAATCGTTTTATCTACGAGAATATGTGCAATAATCATTCTTAAATCCAAATAATATTCTTCATTCAGAAAACATTGGCGCTAAATTCATTTTTGATTACTAGTATTAATTACAATAATTAAAAGACCAAGAGCAAGCAACAATTCCATTAAATGGAATGTATTCATTTATTATTCTCCAAATATCGTTTTCGGTTCACAGTTGTCTGAGAACTCGTGAGCGTAGATCGCAACTGATGAAGCATCGAGAAAAAAAGAAGCCGGTCCTCTTTTCCAGCTTACGTATCGGAACCATGGGATAGGTCAACGGCCGATAGCATTAACGAAGATTCCTAAACTATTTGTTTTCAATGCAAAAATAATAGTCATATTGCATATTATTATATTAGTGTCAAAAGATTTTATATAAATCAATAACTCACAAGTGGTTAATATAGTATATTTAACACCGGGCTTAACACTTTGAATCTAATACCTCTGAAAAATGCCCGGAAACTAGGTTACAACAGATTGGACCGTGAAGTGTTAAAAAAGATTGTTATTCGTATAAAATACAAAATTTTGATATAAATCACTTATTCACAGGTGGTTATTTAAATAATGATGTTTGTGAAAATAACTTATTATTGGTTATAGGTATATAAATTAATTTTTCAGTATTTTAAACGTAATATATGCTATTCGTCTTAACATTATTATCATAAATAAAAAAGAAAAATTGTATCTATATTCAAAATATAAATTTGTTAAGAAACACTGATAAAAAACTTCGCCGGCATTTCTCGTAACATTCTCTCATTCATTTAGCGAAAGTAAAATACGTCAAAATCTCACAAACTTCGTTTATATTGATATTTTGCTGACAATCTGAAGAAAACTCGTGAAATTCCAGTACTTATTTAAAGCTATAACAAAAATTCTTAGGTCGGTGCAATTCCAATTAGAAATTAGTTAAATTTGCTACATTATTTTCATTTCAACTAAAATTACCCTGCGAATATATTGAATAATTATTAAATGAGAAATAAAGCATAGAAATGGTATTTCTAAGTGCATAAAAAAGCAATCAATTATTATATTATCATTTTTTTATATAAAGAACAAAATTTTATATAAGAGTTTTGATCAAGAGTACAAAAAATAAAAAAAATAAGTGAATAATTTTGAAAATTAGCAGTTTTTAAAGTGGACGGTCTCAAAAAATTGACACGTGACCGTGGTCACAATTGCCACCATCATAGTAAACCCAAAAGGAAGAAAAAAAATCTAGAATTATGTCGCAATGGAATATACTAGAATTAATTTAAAAAATGACGACTCTTTGCAACAAAAGCATGATTTTTAGGTCATTTTTAAATCATTGTAAAAACGATCTATTTTTTATTATTTTTTCATAATTTTTTTATGAACGTCATAAAATACAGAAAAAAAGTAAAAAAAAAATAGAAACTTGATTTTAAAAGTTAGCAGTTTTTGAGGGGGGGTTTTCAAAAAATTCACCTGTAACCGTGCCCACAATTGCAACCCTTCTGATATTAAAAATTAGCAGTTTTTGAGGGGGTTTTCAAAAAAAAAATCACACAGCCGTGACCACGATTGCAAAGCTTCTAGTAATCAGAAATAAAAAATAACCTAGAATGATTTCAATGGCATATTACTAGAATTGAGTTAAAAACAAATTGACAAAATTGGCGACTGTTTGAAAAAAAAAGAACCATTTTTCTTACCACTTTTTTATTTTCACGAATTTTAAAGTAGTAAAAATTCATTTTGTGGTTGAGGCTGGTATGTGCTCGAGAGAAGTCTATAAAAAGGATTCTCTGAAAATTTCAAGTTGAACTAAAAAAATATTGAAAAAGACTCTTTTGAAAAAACGCGTTCAAAGTTCCGCAAAAGGGAGAAACTAGAAGAGGATTATCATGATCGAACAACTGAATCTCCGAAAATAATATAAATTTTAAAAGCCGTATGTGTACGGCCCCATATGTGTACGAGACACATATTCTTAAATCTTAAAATATGAAAAAAAAGTACCACAATAATTCAAATTCAGGCGGCAGTAGTATGAACTATACTTAAATGAGAATATGAAAAATATTTTCTTAAAAATACAGTTATAGTGAAAGTTAGGACAATAGAAATAAGACAATGACCACAATTTCAAAATGCATATTTAAAATTTTTGAGAAACAAAATATGTACAAATAGCCTATGGCTATTCAGTTTCGCTAATTTAACACCTTTTCGAATCGTTCTATGAAGCGAATACGCCGGAAGCTTGTTTGCTGTTAAATATAGTATTCGAAAGTTATTCAAATAAACTTGAAAATGCATTATTGATTAATTCAATCTGTTTACACAACTAACGAAATTCATAAGTAGGAATATAATTAAATAATGATTAGTGATATTTAAATAATTATATAAGAAAAATTGATTAACGAGTGTTTAAAAATAATTATTTATTAAAGGTAATTGAAGTATTAGTAATGAATTTAAAATTATGTGAACGTGAGAAATTCATAAGACGGACATAAAAACAAAATTTCTAAGTAGTCACTAATATAACACAACATATAACATTTATTGGAAAATCGACAGATTGACTCAGTTCTACATATATAAATAATAAATAATTTTTTTATTAGATATTTTAATAATTAATAATTTAATTGATAATAAATAATGAATTTGATTAGATATTTATTTAAACAGCATTCAGAACTTACTTAACACTATTCCTACCGACATTTCATGTTTGCTATTCCTACCGCGACCGGTCAAATGACCGGTCATGCAAAATCGGTATTTTTCGGTATTGAATGAAGAGTTAATGCTAGTTTAAGAGTATATAAATACAAATACAATATTGTTCTTTTATTTTAGAATGCGAAATCTACATTTTATACTGTTTTATAAAAATTTTCACGATTTTTTTTCTTAGAGTGTATTTTCTGCACACGCATTTTTTACGTTTTTGGCTGATTTTGTTTGTCCTATCATCTTTCTAAAGCATTATCTGGAATATTTTCTTTTAGGGAATCTGTTTTGTACTTGTTGATTTTTTTCTGAATTCTTGTTGCAACTATACGGCAAGTTAATTGGAATAGAAAGTTCCAGCCTTGTACATTGTCTTCCCGTAATTTGTTTATGTGACAACAATGGATTTATCCTGAATAAATCCAAAATCCTTGATGAATTCTCTCTAAAATTCATATTTTACCGAATGATTTCTGACTGTTTCATGAATGGCATCTACACCAGTCCCGACGCTAATACCAATTGAATTAACTCCCGTATTAGTGTATTTTTTTCAACATATGTGTATGTAAGCGAAAATTAGAATCTTCTTTCGTATCTTTCAAAATTATAAAAAATTGTAAATATTATTTGAGTGTTGAAGTCCGTGATTTTTAGTCCTGCCAGTATTTATAGCAGTTATATTGCTTCAATTGTACCTACGATCAGTTTTTTTTACTAAAAGTTTAGCTATATGTAGGATGGTAAAAACGTATATTTTTTACGTCGTACTAGCGATTTTGATAATACGGTTTCATCAGTTATAAATTTTCAAAGAAATTCTCAGTTTGCTACGTATTACCACGGTTACCAAAATTTTACACCCCATTTGTGCGATTTGCTGGGCATAATTATATTTACATCGTATATTGAAGTTACTAATAATTATACGTTTTCCTGAATACTATTGAACATGTGTTGAATAAATTTACACCTTACATTTATTGAAAATATATGTTCGTCGATAGTAATATGTGGACTTTTACAATAATTTTGATTGCTGTCAATGTAGTTGAACCAAAACAAAACAGTGGATTCAAAACAAAACCTATCAATTTGTTGTTTGGATTCCTTCGTAAAAATTTGTCTACACATAGACATTGAGCAAAAATGAGAAAACCCACTTTTAATACCGTAAAAAAGCAATATTTATACTCCTTGCCTCATTTGCGCAGCGTGCATACAGAATCGAAAAAAATGCATGTAAATTTGCAGAAGGCAGTTTTTACCAGTCTAAATTCTTCTGAATTTACATTTTCTTGTAAGTTCGATCATATTCTTAACAATTACTATAAAAAAAAAACCGTTCGAACATCGTCTTTCGTACTACCGGTCAAAGTACCGGTCGCGGTAGGTAGACAGTATACAATTTTTTTTTCCAAAAATAAAAATTGAAAACAAATTAACATTGAAAAACGTATCATACTCACATATTAGGAAAAGTCATAAAGTTTGATGACGATTCAATTACGTTCGATATGAAAAATACTAATCAAAAAATCAAAAACGGTCATTTGACCGGTCCCGGTAGGAATAGTGTTAAGGGTCGTATAAGATGTTGTGATGATTTCACTTAACTAGGTCACTTTTAAAGGCAACAAATAGGTTGGCCTAATTTTTTGAGAAATGTATTATTACAATTTCTGTAATACTGATAATTTTTTTATAGATGCAGTACTGCAGAAGAATGGTAATTTTCACTTCCAAGAGCGATATCGAACCTGGAAATTTCGTTTGAAATCCCATAGCGTTATAATCACTAATTTAGAGTAAAAAATTTGTATAATGAGGAGTAAAAAAAATAAATAAATGAACCATCTGTCACAATTTATGTGAATTTTAATAAATATTTTAAATGCATTCAAATAAATTAACTTAAGTTCAACTGAACACCAAAACATTAATATAGAGTCATAGTATTGATAATATAAAACTGAAAATTTATTGTAAATTATTGATTATATCATAGACTAGCCTTGAGCTTACGAGAAAAATTACTTGAACTTCGTAATATTAAACTATATAATACCATGTGCATGTGCAGTTTAACATAATTCATAAATTATGTATAGAAGTTCTAAAAATGCTCTTATTATGGACTGGCTAGTTACGTTGGAACTGAAAAATCTCGATAAATTCTCTATACCTCTACCTCGTGTCTTTAAAATAATAATTAAAATGCGTTTTACATAATGTTGAATTATGATTTTAATCATCATAGTCAAACTGCATTTTAGATAGTATGTTAGCCTCCAATAAAATCAAATAATTTTTAGCATCATGAGAAAAAATGTTTTTTTCCAAAGGACAATGTAACTCAGGAATATGCTAATACTCATGTATGCTAAATAGTAGACCATATTTACTTTTCAAGCAATTAAAGAAATTTAATATTCATTTATGTTACAATCTGATATAGCTCGTCCTTCGAAAACGACAAAATTTGCATTTTGGGGAGATTAAGAGCTGCCAAAAATGAAACCATTCCGTTAACATTCATGTATAATATCAGAACATATAGGTTGTCGTGTAAGAATGCCTTAGTTTTATCACAATATCTTTACAATTGTATAGATATTGTATCGTGAGTAAGTAGATAACGCGAAGACAGCATAAAAGTCATGAATTATGATATGGTACATTATTTAATGCTGATAAGGTAATTTGCGATATCTAAATGAAGAACAAATTAGTTATGGAGACAAACTCAATTACGAATTTAATGTTATATTCGAATTAACATTTTGTATATTTTTTATATTAACAAGTAAATAGTAATATTTTCAAACAATTCGATATTGAATTCACGAATTACTTCCAGTTTGTTCTTGCTCTTACATGCATTGTAAGTAAGAGTTACAAATTACTAAATTTACGAGTTGTTTTCATTATAACTTATGTAAGCTATATTAGATTCTATTGTAAATAAAATATTTTAATAAATTTTCTTTTATGTCAAAAGCACCAGAAAATATTTTTGCATTTTTGTTCCTACCAATGTAATAATGTAATATTTTAAAAATAGGTGTAAAATAGTTAGCTTCTTTGAACATGCTTGCACATCAATAACAATAGAAGAAAAGTTATGCAATTTGTCGATGACATACTATACGTTATAAGTCTGCAGTTCAGTTTTGTCAAGGTAAACAAGAAGTTTTGCTGCTGTATCACAATATATGAGTTAACGTCGGTGCTTCAAATTGCATTCAGAACACGAGTACCTACTCTAACACATAATTCTGAAGAAACCAAGGCTAAAAAATAAATACGTTTTTTATCGGTATCCTTGTGCAAATTGATGGATTTAATGAATATTAAAAGATTTATTATTGAACCCGATGAACCTAAATTTATATCTTGTTATAAATTAATGTGACTGTATCAGGCACAGGTAACTTTGATAGTATAGCAATCAATTGTCAAATACTAAAAATGTGTAGTGTTTGAATTTTCCGTTTTCTAAAAAAGCGTGATATATAAAAAAAATTATACAAACATTCTAATTTAAAAATTATCAAACTGGAAAAATCGAAACATTTGATAATTTTACAAATCACTAAGAATTTCTATTTTATATAAATTAATCTATTCCTATTTTATATACGTTAATCATTATCGTTGAAAATTATCTATCAATGAATGGTTTCAACCTTACGCACATAACCAAGATGGCGTTAAAAAGTTCCCATATCTTTGTTTATAATGTAAAGGTCTCATTGATAAAAGTGATAAAAAAATAGGTAAGACATTCATTGTGCGTTATTATAAACACAAATTTGATAACAATGTGAATTGAAATAATCATGGCCTCAATTATTTATTTTGATTATCTGAAATTTAAATGTTGAAAGATTTTGAAATTGGAATTTTTCCTCGTTTCACACTTTTACTAACAATTTATAGTTTTTCGACGAAATATAATGGCAGAATAAAGTTGTATATTTTTTGCTTTTTCTATACCTCTTAAACATTACATATTATTACAATCTCTATAACAAAATCAGATACTTTGTAGTGCATGTCGAATGATTATTTATAGCAATCAAATGTCCCTTTTTGCACTTTGTCCCTTTGATTGAACAAAGAAGAATTTCTTAATTTCATCAGTTACTTATTTTTCAATATTATTAATTTCTAATACTAATTCTACAGAGAAATTGGCAATGGTCATATAATTTAATTCTACTTTATTTTTTCCTAGAACTTGTAAATGATAAAATAATCTAATAAATAAAGTATGAAACCATTAATTAAAAATAATGGAAACAAATACCCAGCTGATTTCCTATATATTGAATATATATATATATATATAATTGAATGTATAAATTCAACCAGTAAAATAATGCACAGGAATTTATGATTATTAGGCGAGTCTTTCGTTTATCTCTTATCGAATACAACATAAAAAGATAAATGACTTCATTCTTACAATTAGACTGAATTATGAAAAGATAAACCACTTCATTCCTAAAATTACTAAATTTTATTACACAGTAATTGCAGCAATAATAAATACTTCTTTTTATCAAAGGTAAATAAAGACATCAGTAAACAAGAAGAGATTTCACAAACCGAGGTTATTTCGGAAAAATTAATTAAACCATGATGAAATTAAACATACACGATGTATATAGTTGACTTTAATAAATGAAATTGAGAGTCTTTATAAATGATCGCATAAATTCAAGTTTTTGTTGACTGATTATTTTTATTTTATACTTTTTTATTTGGAAACCGTCAAGTTTCATCAACTTTTTTTTTGTAAGACACATTGCCAATGCTCCGGAAAATTAATAATTGAATAGTTCAGAGCCGAATGTTACGAACAACTTAATAGAATGTTTTCTCTACAAGAAACCAATATTTTTCAATAATTCAAAAAATCGGTTAAATTTTTCAGACCATCTACAAATGTTCAAAATTTGCATACATAATACACGGAATTATGTAGTGCGTGAGTATCGCAAAGCAGTTCCGTCACGTTCCAGCAGTTGTGAAACTAATAATATAACAAGGACTTTCAACCAAACTTTATCAAATATTTGCAGAAACGAGTTTCTAGGCAACTTAAAATGTGATTGAATATTATAACGCCGGTCGCTATATAAAGCAGCAGAGTTGACAAAGCACGACAATGAACAATAATGTACTATGTCTCCAGGAAAGGAAGTGATAAGCATATATATATATATATATATATATATATAAATATATATATGCATGTATATATAATACATATATGTACACCTTTCTTATCTATGGCGATAAGAGAACAAATGTAAAATTGTAAAAACTTCGCAACGTTTAATTTATATATTTGTATAATTAGATCTACTGAGAAGTTCTGTCCAAATCTATGACATCATTTTCGCCAGGTTTATTTTATTAATATATATTCAGACGATATTGGACGATATATATTTTTATCGCTTAATGTATACATACTGAAGTAAAAAATAAACTAAAATTGACAGTTAAATTAGTAGTATTCTTGAATCAAGTTTTGATTGACAAAAAAAAAATTAGTAGTATAAATGATAGAAATCCCATGGAAATTGCTAATGTTCATTTAGTGTATTCTATATGAAATTTCACAAGGAAGAAATGCGTTTGATATTTATTGAAAGTATGTGGTGGAGGTACTGTTTCTGATAGAACATGCAGAAGATGGTACAAAAAAATTGTTGAAGCAGCATTGAAGATCACAGAATAATCTAATTCAGCTCAATAATTTTTTCTGACAGGATTCATGTACAAGCGCCACATGAATAAGTCCTTTTTGAACCGTAGATCGCACACTCATAACCTATGATTACTTGTTTTGCCCTTAAAAAAATTTAGACGTGCAAAAAAAAGAAAAATGAAGAAGATGCCAAACAAGAATAGGTTAAATTTTTTGTATCAAGAGATTTAACATTTTTCAAAAATGGGATATGCAAATTGCGCCCTTACGTTGGCAAGAGATCATTAATAATAATGGCATTCATATTAATCAATAAAGGTAACTGTCAAAATAAACTATGTATTTTGTTTTATTCCACAAACTGAAAGAATATTCTGTTACACCTAGTAATAAGAATAAACCTTCCTAATATAGATACTATTTAGCGTTTCCAAAATAAAATTCTATAATAAACAATAAATACTCCTGTATATTCCAATTTATTATTTTACAATGACCTATATATATATAAATGTACATAGTAAAAAAAATCGTAGTCTTCAGCCCAAAATATAACGAAAGATTATATAATTAAAAGATTACTGAAGGTCTTAAAAAAAGACTACCTCAGCATTTAAGGGAGTGTCCATTAATCATATAAAAATCATGAGATTTTTAGGGGGAGAGGGGGTTTCACAAAAAATCACGAAATATCACGTGGGAGTAGAGTAAGATATCACGTGTTTATTTTTAAAAAAAAATAATTTGATTCAAACATTTTCAAAAAAAATAATCTAAAATTTTACAGTTTTTTCACGTAACTAAAAATACTCAGATGTTTGGTGGGGGAAGGGGAAGTTAATTTTGAATATCACCAATACCACCAAGAGGGAGGGGAGGTCCAAAAATCCTTAAAAACTCGCTCACGTTATCAATGTGCGCCCTCTAAGACGAAGTTACCATGCAACTCAGCAATTCGATCAAATAGGAATATAGTGTTTCTGCATTTTATAGCAGTTCACTATTATCATTTATCAGAATAAAACCATATTATTCTTCTAACTTTCGATATATAAAGAAGTCACAAAAATTAAAAGCAAAATGATTGTAATTGTATCTAAAGAAATAAAAGAAACATTCTTCTATAAGTTTTGAGTCCCAAAGATGAGTTAACTTCTTCAACAAATCATTTGTGTTGCTTTGTTTAAATTATTCAAAAACCACAAACAATCAACAAAAGACGTGTGTAACAGTCATAAATTTATCCATAGACCAAACAATATTGTTGTTTGTATTTAATCTTAGTTTAATTTTTCAAAATAATCAAATCATTTTATTTTATAAGTAAGATTTTGATATATGCCTTTCATATACTTCAAGAAACCATTAAATTAAATAATTTTTCTCCTTGTTTGAAAAAATTTAATACGTTCTTTCAACTTGTTAGAAAAATTATGTAAATATCTGACCTTTTTGTAAAGCTTAATCCACGTCAAATCACCCTTGCTGTCAGTGTATTGGAGTCCAAAAAACCATACTTCGCGCAGACCGATCGTCTTGACCACCTGATCGAAAAGCTGTTTTCCAGTGGTGGTCTGCTGGATCGCGAACTCCAGTTCCGCGTCCATCGTGGTCACACGAACATTCATCTAAAATAATACAAAAATTAGTAAAACATACATTTTGGTAAATGAGAATTAAAAGTCTGTATTGTAAGTAATGTTACCGAAGACTGTATAATACTCTATAACTAAAAGAATTCCATATTAGTTCAGAAACCGGTAAGATTTTTTTTATATTGGAAGGTAGAGTTTCATTTGCAGCACTGCTCTATCTATAATCTATCTAATTATTATGAATTATTTTCTTACATAACACGTTATAAAAAGTTGGAAAAAATAGCTTTTAAGTAACATCCGCATAATTAAAGTTTATTGTCAATTTCAATGTTTTTATTGATATTATTTAAGTAAAAAATCAACATGCTGCCAAAGCAAGGAATGTCCAATAATTCATTAGGCCACAATTTTTTTTTTTTTTTTAATTTTAACTTTTTTGCGCTCAATATTTAATTAAGAATATGACTAATTGTGAGATGCGGATTGATTATTTGTTACAGTCACAAATCTTAGTTGGTGGTCTACCACTAAGTGGACTTCTATAGCAACATTAGAATAATAAACCAACGAGCTAGAATTTATGAAGCTGGTAGAAGAGATCCTAATAGTCATAGCCACGGTATTATATAGATAGATCACTTGAGATCTAGCAGCATGCGATAAAACATCCAATATTACAAAGTTAATCTTCATTCTGAATTATGCGAAATAAAATAAATTCATATGGGCCATGAAATTACTCAGGAACACAAGAAGCTTTGTTTTATGAGTGTTTTATGAATGGCTTACACAGTGCTCTAAAATTCAGAACTTGAACGATTAGAAGCCAATTCTGTCGTAAAATAGACCAATTGTGGCAAGGCTATGTTATGTATCGCTTCTTATACAAAATGGTACTAAATACTTTCAAAATGCTATGTAATTTCTGTGAAGAGAAAAGGCTAGGAAAAAACTAACTTAGAAAAGTCAAGAAAATAAAGAATAATTGCATCTTTATGATGTTGCATAATAATATATGTGTGAAGTTGTATTTTATGTGTAAAACGCATTTGATAGTATTTAGTGCTATTTTATATGAGAAGCGCTATGTAATAGCCTTACCATAACATTGGTCTATCTTACGGCAAAATCGGGCCCTTTGCCGAAATTAAATTCAAATGTCATAGTAATTCGTTCATAATAGTAAGATTAATTACTCTCTTATAAAAAATGTTTTTGTAGGTACTTATCTAAGATTCATAAAATAAATCGAACTTATTTCTTTTGGTCGTACACTAAAAAGACATGTACTAACCATGGTAACCATGGGTAAAAAATTTACTACATGCAGTAGAACAAACTGTACCAATATTATACTAATAATAATGCACTCATAGTAAAAAATTACTAATAGCACAGGTCTACCAAATTTTTTTTTTGTTTGGTGCATCAAATGTTAGAGCTGATTCTTATAGTATTTTTTGCGCAGATTTCAAATCTGCAAACCATTTTTTTGTATCAACTCTAGTTTGGAACTTGAAAAAAAAACGTTGCCGAAACCAGGTCCATTCTAGGTCGTCACGGAAAAGAGTTTTTCACAGTGTCAACTAATGTTCCAACTAAGGCCGAATGGGTCTTGTAAGTTTGTATGTACGAGTAGGCATATTTCATTAAAATAAAATTCTGAATTGTATTACTATTTTGTACTTTCATTCCTTATATATCATATCTCGAAAACTAAAGCTCATAGAAAAAAACCAATGTCATTTTTGCAATCAGCGCCCCAAATATACTTAAAAACAGCATTAAAATCGTTCGCACCATTTTCTTTGTTGGCCTGTGTAATAACTATACCAATATTTTACTAATAACGCAATCATAGTAAAAATAAAGCAACAATAGTTGGTAATAATTAAGAAGCAAGTTTTTACATATAATTCGTTCTAAATATAAAATTTAAAAATAATTGCCGATGTCATTTACAGATGCCATAATACAACTGTAGATGACATCGTAAAAACCATATTCTAATTACAGCTCAGACCAATGAGCATCATTCATGCGTTCATAATACTATTGCGTATGTATAAACAAAGACGTCAATGGGAAATTATAGATAAAAACTAAAATACATTTTTCATTCCACAATTTGTGAAAGAATATTTTAATAAATTATTACTTTTAATAGATTAGATTTAGATATTTATAATTACGACAAAATAGGAAAGAGTGTACCGTAAAGTCCAGTACCACGATTTGAAAACAAAATATGGCAAAAAAGTTTGACAATTGAAATTATTTTAACTAAATCGACATTTAAAATTAACATAATTTTGTAAAAAAGTTCCCTAGTTGAAGAGCTAGTAATAAATAATAAAATAGAGCCAATAAGATAATTACCAATAATTCTACAGTCTCGTTCGCCATTTTTATTTCTCACGAACACTTTTTCATAGGTTTACGGCAACCTTATATGAAAATATTTTCACATAAAAGTACTTTATAATCGGACTTGTTTTCGAAATAGTGCATACACAGTAATTTATACATTTTTTCATAAACAACATTTTTTCATGTACAACAAATTTCGTGCATTGTAACCCTGTTCGTAATGTATAATAAACTTAATAAAAATGCATCTTCATATGTTTTAACAAAATCATCACATGACCATCACATTTTTAATTGAAAATGACAACTTGATTTTTGTTTTTTATTTGAAATGCGTAGTATGATTTCAATGAAATTGACATTCTTATGAAATCGATTATTGAGAAATTTTTAATGAAAACTAGTTGGTATTGGTATTTTGCCTTGAGGCAAGTTACATAAACTTCCCGATATGTGCAAATAATAAACTTAATAAAAAATAAATTAATTTATAAGTAATTATTTATAAGTATTCCGAGTAGATTTATTACACATAATTGAAAACTAACGAACACGTTAACTCGGAGTATTTTCTAAAAGCAAATTTTCAAAAATCAACAATTTTTATAATTAAACCAGTTTCCGTAGGACTTTAATAAGTTAGTATATTCATTAAGACCAAGTACTCTATTGTTACACCAACTAAACCGTCTAATTTTAATTTTAACAAACGTCAAAAAAAAACTACTCATTTTCTCAAACTTTGGTAAGTTTTTAAAATTAAACTACTTGTCGTAAGGCCGTAAGATTTCAGTAAGTTCTATAAGACCATGATATATATCGACAAAAAAAATCCATAAAAACCGGCTTAATTTTTTTTCAACAGTTTATTACAAGAAAACGGCTCGGTAAGATCAGCTAAAAATAATTGCTTTTCAAACTCACCTCCTATCATAATTGAATAAAAAATAATACGTTTGGTAATATAAAGAAATAAAGTCGGCAACATGTATTAGACTTATTGTAAGATTTTTTTACAAAATTCAATCTTAAATTTATTGTGTATTTTTAAAAAATAGGACACATTATACTTAAATTTGATTAGTTTGATCTAACAAGTGTGACAAGATCTTAAATTTAGTAACTCTATATTATTAACGAAAGTTGCACCATTGCTTTTTTATATCAGAGGTGAATGCATAAACGGAAGTGAAACGACGCCGACACCGCCACTCCTAGTACAATTGTAATTATTGGCGGGAAGAATAAAAAATAGAACTGTAGAAAGAGTTTAAGAAATTTTACATATTTATATGTATTATCCATATGCAAAAATAACCATTTTAGTGATTGTAGTAAAAGAATCTTGGCGATAAATATAGTTTAATAAATGGAAAATCGAAAAGACAACCTTGGACAACCTTAAACCTTTCATATTCGTAGACTTTAGTTACGTTAATAGTACTAAAAAATTTATAAATAAATAGTATGCATCTTGGTATAATTGAATTTGATTTGATTATACCAAGATGCATACTATTTATTTTTTAAATTTTTCGCAAATTTTAAAATATTTAAAAAATTGTTTGACGAGTTTTGTCCTATTGTCCGAATGAATTCTATATAATATGCAATGATTTGGCAATAAATGAGTGACAGATACTGTAAAAAAGCCAGTGAAAGTGATTTTAAATATTAGAAAGAAGATGAAAAAATATAACATTTTGTATAAATACGATTACAAGGTGTAAACTATGCTTTTCTAAAAGGAAAGTGCTGTGAAATAAAATAAAGTTGCGAAACGAGATATGTATAGTATAAATCCTGTTTGCACTTTATCTCGTTGATATGCAGGCGGCGATTTCCATACAGTCGATCTTACAAAAAATATTAAAAATTGAAGAAATTTTATAATACAATAGAAAACAGTCAAATTGGTATAAAATCAAAAAAATTGTCAGAAAATTAAATATTTTTATAAAAATCATAAAATATCATTGAATCTTACAATTAGAGTCATTTCTACCATCAAACATTGAAACCGTAAGTAAATTCGCACCAGTCTCTCGAAAACTTGGTACAAAGTTTGTACTACAAACATATATGCTATGTAGAATATAGATATATATTAATTATTGATTTTTATTTTATCAACCTTTTCCCATAAATTTAAATATAATTTATTTGCTTACCCTTGGTCTAACATATATGCATGTATGCATACACATTTATAATAATGCAATAGACATACGAACATCACATATGTAAATAAACCACAAATTTTTATATTCTAACAAATATACTGAAAATATAACAAAATTATTGAAGGTAATGTAAGGATAATTTTTATAACCGATTTTTAATGTTTCCAATGAATCGCTATGTAAAAATGTTACAATATAATGTATTTTTAATAAAATTAAATTGAATTATAGATTGTGCAAAAGAGAGAATAAAGGGAAAAGTGGCGAAAATTTCCTTTTCGCAGAACACTAATTATAATTAATATATGGTCAGCATTTTGATCTTCAATTGGGATGAAATGGAAGCAATAATAATCGATTATGAATTAAATACATAAAACATTTATGTCCGTTACCATAAAATGAAATACCCATTTAACATTAAGGGGCACAACTAGTGTAACCGCCTAAAAAAGGCGGATTTTTGGGAATTTATATTAGAAAAACTACTTCATCAATCACTTCAAAATTTTAGGAATATATTTATACATATTTTAAGAATACGTAGTAAAATGTTTGAAGAAAAAAATTAAATATTTTTTAAGTTATCGTCTTAAAAAAATTTTAAGAATAGAATCGAATCGAAAAGTCGAATTTTACCCAAAATTTTGGTCATTTTTGGACTGCCAAAATTCGATTTTTGATCCGATCAAAAAATCGATAGTTCATTTTACGGAGAACTATATATAGAACATCTAAAAAAAATTCGATAGTGATCGGATCACTTGTTTTTGAGTAATCGCTGCAGCAAATTCGGAAAATACTGTATACTATATATATACTATATGTATACTTTTGTATGATTATCCAAATTAACACTAAGATCAACTAATTTTTCCACTGAATGAAGGCTAGGATTATAGCCGAAACGTATGGATTTAAAATAAATTTTTGAAATAAATTCATGTTTTTTATTGATGTTATGCCCGATTATTAGACTTTGTTAATACATATGTATACTATATATATTCGGAAAATACTATATACTATATATATATATATATATACTCTTTGAATGGCTGTAACTTAAAAACTATTTAAGATATCGGTATAAAATTTTGGTATGTTATTTTTAAATCGAAATATGGAAAAATTGAAAGTTCGATTTTTTTTGAAAATTTCACGCTAGTTGTGCCCCTTAAATTAACAACAACAATTAACAGTTCATTGATATTTATTGAATGATTTCTAACTTTAAAAAAATGACTCGACATTTGATTCTCAAGTTAAAGTCAAATCATCCTGTGAAGTGTTAAACAATTAGACCTCGCAATTTATTTGATGAACTTTATGGTAAATTAATCATAAAACATGGGATTAATCAGAACAATTGTAAAATGAACTATACTAAAAATGCATATCATTTTAAATGTATATTAAAATTCGTTAATTCTAAAAGAATACAATTATTATGATTAGTCAAGCGTCTCTCAAAATTAAGGACAAGCATTATTGACACGTTAATCGCTATGTCAGTCATATGTGTCTAAAGCTAAAAATTTCTACATGAGCCTTGTCAGACATGTACAGCTAACATACGCCGACTCTACATCGGCAAAAGAAGTTTTAATATAAGGCGATGTCAATCACACACTCGTGACATAAATAATAGTGTTTTTCCAGGAATTTTGGTAAATTCTTTGTACATTAATTATCTTTGATACATTTTTAAATAAATTATCTATTAAAGTTACAACCACCTAAAAGAAATTCCCTAAATATTTTTCTAATATTATCATGGCAGTTAACGTGTTACTGTTAAGTTTCTTAGTAATAGAGAGAGGTTAACAACAAAAAAAAAACGAAATTTTGTAGAGTCCGACCATACGTGATCCTCGACAGGTGGTGGAATAACCGCCGTATGGCTAAACGTATTTAATTCACGTAACGAAATTATGGCTCAAACAAAATATATTTTAAACGAAATAAATGTAAAATTCACTATCAATATATAGCGTACTGTTTCAAAATTAGATCGAACCATTTCGATACTAATTTTAATATATTTTTTTTTTTGTCAATCAAAACTTTATTCAAGTTTTATAATACAAAATTGTTGAGTATATAAAAAACAAAAAAAACTTAAACCTAAATACAAAAATATAAATCTAAATAATAGTCAGAATAATAACAAAATAAAATTATAAAAATATTGAAATAATTTTAATAATTGTTGGCAATAATAAAGCTATCTTGTTGGAAAGACTTTGTATATGTTAAATACCGTTGGTTAATATGTCTCACAGTACATAAAATAATTATTTACTATTAATAGTACTAATATTCAACTTATATTGAAGTAGTTCTTACCATTTTTCCACCAGAAACCATTTTCGGGCGTAATTAATCCAATAAAATATAAACCACTAAAACTATTCAATATTACTCGTATTTTTTATATAAAATTCACCTCAAATTATCAATAATATTAGCACAAAACACAATTATGAATTGACAGCACACGATGTCCTCCCGACTGAACGGCACGCCAAGAAATAACGAACTACGATTTGAAAATACCCCGCACAGAACAATAAGACGAGAACGAGACGGCGATAGGAGAACGTGCGAGCGACGCGAATTACGTTGCGTTCGTTCGTTTACATCGAAAACACAGCCGGCGCGCCAAAAATCATTCCGAAATAGTGGTGACGACAAGTGAAGCAAATAAAACAGCATTTCGGGGGTATTGCTGAATCACATCAGTATATGTAAAACAATATCATCACATATAGAAAGAGAATTATTTTCCAGTCAACATATGTTAATATTATAGATGTCTTAATGTAAGCCTGTTACATAAAATTTAGATTTTATTTTTGTTATAATTGCTGTGATCTCTCATACCAGAACAATTGTCTGACTGAGATACAGTATGTATGAATTATATCTAACTTTTGCTTGTACTATTCTATTGTACGTTCAAAATTAGAATACGGTTCGATTATTTGGTATCCTCATCATATCAACAACTCTGATGCGATAGAGAAGGTTCAGCGAAAATTTCTGAAATATCTTTATTATAAAACATATAAAATTTACCCTGAACGTGGCTTTGACCACAACACTTTACTAAAAGAATTTGGTATTCCTTCCCTTGCCTCACGTCGATTTATCTGTACAATTATGTTCTTATTTAAGCTTTGCAATAATTCTATAGACTGTCCTCTTATTCTCAATCAACTATCCTTTAATGTTCCAAGGCTATCTTCGCGTTCACAATTATTTTTCAATTATCCTACCACTAAATCTAATTCTCTCTTAAATTCGCCAATTTTACTTATGTCCTCCAACTTTAACTTAATTAATAATGAAATAGATATTCACAACACTTCACCTAATCAAATAATCTCCATCTGCACAAGTTAATCTTTTTATTTTCTTTTCAAATATCTCATTATTTTCTTATTCTGTTTATAAATATTATTGTTACATTCTGCATTATATGTAATTTTATCTTGAGCATTTTATGTTACTAACTATATATTGTAATTTTGTATATATTTTAATTGTTATTCATTATGTAAAATAATTGTATTTTTGAGTCCTCTTGGAGAAATCTGTGGGCTATATATTTAAATAAATAAATAAAATAAATAATAAATATCAAATAAATAAAAAAAAATATGTATATTGAACTGACTGCTGAAAATAACTAGTGGGTTCCATGGCATAGTGTCTTAAGGCAAATTGCTGAAACTTCCCGTATCGTAATTGAAAATCTTGGTACGGAAACCAAAAAAATTTACACAAAATGTGTACACAATATTAAAATCTCTATAAAATATCTGATAATTTGATGTACATATGTCCAATAAACGTTTTTGACCGCCAAATGACATTATTTTAACTTATTTTTATTAAAAGTCCATAACCGCTGGTCTTGCCTTCCAAAAATTTAATCAGTTCTTCATCTTGTCAATACAAGTAAAATGTTTTTTGAATCATTAAAATCGGTTGATCGGTGTTTCCGAAATCGACGAAAATTTGTATCCGCACACACACACATATACATGCACACATACATCCATTTTTTTCTAAAAATAAGGTATGCCAAAAGTCCAAAAACCTTTGAAACGTTTGTGATTACTATAAATAACCCTACGGTAAGTTAAAAAATGGTGGATGGTTGTTTCTTCGTACAAATTGAGCAAATGCAATACGAGATTAAATTTTTTATAAAAAATCTTTGATAAGTTTGGACAAGAAACCGTATCTAGAGTACTGATATAAAATTGGAATAAATTGTATATATAGTGGTGTTCCAGGCGAGTATTGAGTGGATTAATGAATTCACAATGGAAAAAAATTAAGAAAGAAAGAAATATCTATCAAAGTTCGAGAATTATGAGTTTTTAAGAGCAACCTGGAGCTTTAGTGAAAATGTGACCATTTTTCGGTTATCGTGGTTAATTTTATTGATGCTAATTCTATTCTACATAATTCTAAAATCACAGTCAAAAATGATGACATAATTGATTCTCAAGAACTAAGACTTTAATGAACTATGAATTTAAAATTTTTATTAAAACTGATCATTTTGACGAGCCGTTCTTCAAACAAAATGTACTAAAGTGTTGGCAAGTTCCATCTAAAGTTTGTTTTTAGTATTTTTATCTATGATCTCTAATCATTTCTATGTACTAAGTTTTTCTAATTGTTTTGAACAGCAACCAGAAATTAAGAGTCCTATAAGCAGTGCAGTTTTACAGATAGCAGTGCAGTGCAGTTTTACAGATAGCAACCCAAACAGTTGTATCTGTGTGATAATAGTAAATTTTATTATTACAGTTTCTGTAATAGAGCAAAAATGTTTTTATTGAGGCAGCAATGCCGAATGCTAGCTATTTTCACCTGGAAACATATTGCTATTTATATTTCAAAGCAGAAACCCATGCAACTACTGCTTGACATCAGGCTCCTCGAAGCGTCATCAAAAGTTGACGCATTTAATTGACATTGTAATATAGTAAGATACTTTGATAGTTTCATAATAAAAAAATAAAAACCTCTAAATGACAAGATAACGGCTAACGCATCAGTGTATATAATTCCACATAAAATTTTGGACCAACTGTACAAAGACTTTACTAAAACATTAATAAAAATAAATATAATGTATATAATTGGCACTAGTGCATTCAAAGTGGCTAAAACAAAAACTATTCGACGCATATGAGACAAAGTGAGAGTCCATATTCAAACTATATATAATATATAGAGTCCGTCAGATAACTTTTTTTTTGAAAATGCTATATATAAACTACTGAATATTTTCTCAATCTAAATCTTTTCTATTTGAAAGTGCAATCCTTCTGGCTAATAATCGAAAATAGTTTCATTGAAATGGCTGTCTAACTTTTAAATGGCTGTCAAAAAATTCTAAATTGCTACCAATAAAAAAAAGTTATATGGCGGACCCTTTATATAGCTATTATATATGTGTAATTTATGTATATATAAATCTCAACAAAAAATAATATACAAAACAATATTTGCACAACATGCCCACCACTAACTAAAATGATAATTATAAGTTATGAAGCAACCAAAATACGAAAACCGTACAAGCGTAACTGGTCTCCAGACGTACGCAAGCACGTCTGAAGACCTGTTGCTATTAAACAATGAGCACACACATAGGGTCCACGGATCAGCTATCCACGTTGGGTCTCAGTAGACCTGTGTCTACAGCATACTCGCTGCAAAATATTCGCGGAATATATGTGTTCCGATAAAATAAAACTTTTTCTGATATAAAGAACTAAACAACGTATGTGAATTTATCTACAATTTTCATAAAACACCAGGGATAGAAAGTTAGAAATTAATTTTTTTTTAATAAAAAGTTCAATACATTGATGGTTCAATAAAATTAATAAACTTGTGGGGCGCATGGCATCGTGCCTTAAGGCAAATTGCTGGAACTTCTCGTACCAAAAAAAAATTTTTTTTTTTTCAAAGATTAACATTTTTGAAAAAAATTTACTCTGAAAAATTAGATTTTTGAGAAACTATAAATTTTTGACAAAAAATTACTTTTTTTGAAAATAAAAGACTTTTTGAAGAAAAGTGTATTTTAAAATATTTTGAAAATTCTGAACTTTTTTTCAAAGCAATCGTACTGCTTTAACTGCATAGAGACGAACTGTCAAAGCGCGTAAGCGCCGCGTCGCCGTCTAACGGATAAGCATTGGTACTGAACCCATAGCAATGTAAACAAAATTTATACTTATTGTTAAAAACTCTATAAAACATCTGATGTGCATATGTCTAATGATCATTTTTGACCGCCAAATGGCATTTTTTTTTTTACTTTTTTCATTAGATCTCCGAAACCGCTAGATCTGCCTTCATGAAAATTTGATCAATTCTTCATCTTGTCAATACAAGTAAAATGTTTTTTGAATTATTAAAATCGGACGCTCCGTTCTCTTAAGAACTCAGTTACCATTTTTGGCACTTTTTGCCCCGTATCTTCGGAACGGCTAGACCTGCCTTCGCCAAGAACTAATCAGCACGTCTCCTATCAATACGAATCGAATGTTTATTGAATTATTCAAATCGGTTGATCGGTGTTCCCGAAATCGTCGTCGAAAAATTGTATCCGCACACACATACATACACGCACATACACACACACACACATACATCCATTTTTTCTAAGGTATGCAAAAATGTTCAGAAGGTTTTGAAACATAAAGATATATAAAAATTTTCATTTTCGATTTTTTTGCGATTACTATAACTTACCCTACGGGAAGTTAAAAAACATAGGTGAATTTATTTACAATTTTTAGAAAACACCAGGGATAGAAAGTCAGAAATTATTTTTTTAATAAAGTTTTCAAATAATACATTGATGGTTTAATAAAATTAACAAATACAATGCTATGTAAATTAAATATTTAATTTGAACGTGAGTTCAGATAAATATCTGAAAGCAAGATGAATTTTAATGATACACTATGATTTAAATAAATTTAGTTTAAGATAATTTAAACATGTACTCGATATTTTCATCTTGTACTGCACAAGCTATGATGATATGAAACATAGCATAGTTGTTAAAGGAATTTGCTATCATATTTATTTTACTTAAAAAGTTGTGTATTAATATCAGAAAATATCAGTTAAATGCAAAAGTACACCGCGATAATATAAAAAACTTAACTCTGATTCAGTACTTGTGAAAGAATACGAAATTTGAGAATTAAAAATATAGCTTCTTACGTTAAGCGAAGGAAAGGTGCTAAAATGTTCAATTTAAAATATAATCCTATACTTAAATCTAAAATGAAATCCTATACTCTAAATCAAAATGAGTAAAATCATAATGGAGTGAAATATAAAAACAGCATTGATGAATAAAGCATGCCCATCCATCTTTGCACTCAACGAATAAAATTAATAGGTTGATTAACAGCCAAGTTGATACTTTTAATGTAGTTGAACTACTAATTACTGGGAACAGTAACATATATAAAAACTGTTCTAAATATTGGTGTAAAAGCGTAAACGACATTTTATAAAATCAATATATTTACAAAAGGTTAATTTATATTAAGGTCGTGGAATATAAAATAATTTTAGCTTCAGGTGTATCGTGTATATATAATTTTTTGAGTTTTCTAACATTCGAACGTGCATTATACAATTGTCCATGACTGAAACATGGATTTTCCAAATTTAGGCCGCAAACGGTCACTGTTTGCCCTTGTAACTTATTTATAGTCATTGCATAAGCCAATCGTATTGGAAATTGCAAGCGATTACACGGTATAACTGATTCCGAAGAAATTATTAGTTTCCGTTGTAGACAAATTTGATTTAAAATGACTATAAAATCACACTTCTGATTTAGCATATTATCTGCCTAATAATGATATTGATATCATGCTTATTTCTGTATCACATTTTACAACAAATTTCTAGTCTATATTCAGACAGAAAAACCAATGTAGAAACTGTGGTTATTATTAAAACAAACATCAAACTAGACTAGTCATATTAATAATATTTAGAATATTGTAGATATTAGTAGAAAATATAAACAAATATGTTAACTGTTTATAAACAAATGTCAATGATAATTCTATCCCAATATGTTTATAAACACTCGTGGAAAACATATAACGAAGCATTATGTTTACAGATTGGATACAATCAATAGTCTCGTGGCCGCGCGTAACGCAAACAAAAAATATTTTGTCCAAAACTTCAACAATTATTTAGTAGTTAAAGAGGATATGCCATATGTACACTTATTGAAGTTGAAATGGTGAATTTATTAAAATTAATTCATTATTATTTTTTTATTTTGTTTATTAAAAATTTTATGCTTTGCAAAGGTTCTGACAGGTATGTATTAGTAAATAAATAATAGAACTAGTTGGTATTGGTATTTAGCCTTGAGGCAAGTTACATGAACTTCCCGATATGTGTAAATAATCGACTTAATCAACAATAAACAAATTAATTTATAAGTGATTAGAAGTATTCCGAGAGGAAAATACATAATTGAAAACGAACGAACACGTTATAACTTGGAATATTTTCTAAAAGCAAATTTTCACAAATCAATTAATTTGGTCTCATTCGATTCAGAATGGCTTGAAACGTCGAGAAAACATAAAATTAGCGAATCGGATTTTTTGATGAAAACAAACTTCTCCTTCGGGAAGTTGAACAATTAGCGAGAACAAAACATTCACAAAATTTTAAACTAGCATGATTTTAAGTCTGATAAAATAAAATTTTAAGTCTGATTTGTACATCAATATGTGGATTGATATTTTTCATATCTTTTCTTTAAAGATATTAAAAGATTAAATTTTGTCATATGATTAAGGTGACCATACGTCCCGGTTTGGCCGGGACAGTCCCGGATTTCCACCTTGTATCCCGGGATTTTCTGAAGGCACTATTTGCCCGGACGGTACCGGGATTTTAACAAGTATAGGTCTAAATTGGATCTTCGCCCTTACTTGATAATAAAATAAAAACTACCCATCAAATATCTGAAAATGTTATGTACAACTAGTAGGGGGGGGTCTGAAGCTTCTTGGGAAACAAATGTGTACACAAAACCCATGTGTCGATTATATGCACAGAGATGCATTCTTATCTTCTAGATTTGAGAAATAAGTTGAATAAAATTATGATAGTATGCTTATATAAAGAAGGCAGGTTAAAATAGCTTCTCACTTTCATAATTTTGAACTTTTATTTTCAATTTTATGAAAATTAACAAAAATTATGCAAATAAACTTCTTGACTGTCTGGAATAAGTACTAATTATTTTAAATAATCTTGAAGAAAATTTAAAACAAAATTATCTAAAAATATAAGACAAATATAACATAATCGAATAATAAAGTTCTTAGTCAGTAATCCTGATTTAAAAAAAAACTTATTTAAAAAAGACAGATTTTTATTGCATTCTTAAATAGTATTTGTTATTTTAAAATCATATTAAATTTCTTAGCATTTACTACACCCCCCTACCCGTCCCGGATTAGCATAACAAAAAATTACCGTCCCGGTTTTGTCTTAAAAAAATATGGTCACCTTACATAAAATATGATGCGATTAAAAATTATCTAGATTATTTATGGATGCACAAATACATATTTTTGAGTATTTGTTGAAATTAATAAATATATTCTAATTTGTTAGCATTATATTTGATAAATATATTACCATAAAAGATTTCACAAATTGCTAAGAAGAAATATTTTATGTCTGCCAATACATAATAGATGTTAAATATATGCCATCTTTCAGCGCGGATGGTATACTCGTATATAGTTTTATGTAAGAATTTTTGCCACTGTTTACGTAATGAGTCATATAATAGTCATGGGTAAAATGAAGACGTTATGCAATGTGAATATAAAACAATTATTAATTATGCGGTTTATTATATTTGAATATAAACATATATGCGATAACATAAAATAAATCGAAAACAATATATATTGCACACAATTCCAAATCAGATTTGCAAATAAATATGCGAACTATCGTTCAATAGATCAGTTTTAATAGTTATGAAAACGCAAGAACATTATCTTCAATCAAACATGAAAGTAATCAAGATTATGTTTCAAACAGAATTTCAGATTTTATACATTTTTGGAAGATAGCTTTATATGTTATCAGTTATCTATCTTTGGCAATGTTCCATGGTAGTAAAACTTGTATAAACGTCGAGTTCAGTTAGTTTTGCTTCTCAAAAGTTAACTTCTACGAACGAAATATCATCTAGATCTAATTTGATTAGTACATATAACATCGCAAGCTGATTTAAGGAGAATTATCGGTTACTGCTCTCTCAAACATTAATTTGTGTTGGTATGTTAAATTCCTAAAACAATCGATAGTAAAAGAACATCAGAGCTCATACTAAAATTAATTGTTATTTTCACTTTCAAAAATAAACTAGAACAAGAAAAGACAATATCTGAGTATTGCATTGTGCATTATTTAAGGCGTATTGCCGAACCTTTACAGCATTATGCCTTTACTTAATTGCATGTTTAACTAAAAGATTTAAAGTAATAAAGATGATATAGATAGATAAAAAATTGAAAATGTAAATACATAAGAATAAAAAAATCTAAATGTATAATAGCTAAAAAATTTAACACTTTTTAGCACAGGCTTATTAACTTCCCGTAGGGCAAGTTATAGTAATCGCAAAAAAATCGAAAATGATTTTTTTTTATATATCTTAACATTTCAAAACCTTCTGAACATTTTGGCATACCTTAGAAAAAATGGATGTGTGTGTGTGTGTGCGTGTATGTATGTATTTTCGGATACAAATTTTCGTCGACGATTTCGGGAACACGGATCAACCGATTTGAATAATTCAAAAAACATTCGATTTATATTGATAAGGAGACGTGCTGATTAGTTTTTGGCAAATTCAGGTCTAGCCGTTCCGAAGATACGTGGCAAAAAGTGCCAAAAACGGTAACTTAGTTTTTAAGAGAACGGAGTGTTCGATTTTAATCATTCAAAAAACACTTTACTTGTATTGACAAGATGAAGAACTGATCAAATTTTCATGAGGGCAGGTCTAGCGGTTTCTTAGATCTAACGAAAAAAGTAAAAAAAAATGCCATTTGGCGGTCAAAAATGATCATTAGACATATGCACATCAAATTATCAGATATTTTATAAAGATTTTAACAATAAGTATAAATTTTGTTTACATTTTTATGGGTTCCGTACCAATGGTTATCCGTTAGACAGCTACGCGGCGCTTACGCGCTTTAAATTTTGTCTCTATGCAGTTAAAGCAGTACGATTGCTTTGAAAAAAAGTTCAGATCTTCCAAAATATGACAAAATAAAGAAAACATTTTTTTTCAAAAAAAATTTTTTTGGAAAAAAAAAAAAAAGTTATTCGTTTTTAAAAAAATAATTTTTATACGGAAAATTCCAGCAACTTGCCTTAAGGCACGATGCCATGCGCCCCACTAGTTAATCTTGTTTTTGTATTGTTTCTATCCAGTAATTAAAATTGTAAGCATTTCAAATTGATATAAGTATTGATATTTATTACTATAAACACCGATTTTTGTTAAGAACATAGTTCATCAATTAACGTAATTATTTTTGATTCGATGTCTGCAAGAATTTTGAATCATGTGTTTGCTTATAATATACATAATATAAATACAGCCAGAAAATAGACTAAGAATATTCAAAGATGCCACGTTTTTTATAACCTTGACGAGTCTTTTTATAAACATAAATAATACCGAAATAGTTTTCATTGTCGATTTTACTGCAAATCAATCGAAAGAAAATGTCTTTTATATAAAAACAATAGGTGTGGTAAATATACAATGCAAAGCATTTACATTATTTTATCTATATTTATATTAGCCCTGGAGAATTTATTCGCATCTAGAAAATCGAATATTTTGCGATAAAATCATTATTATTGTTTTTGATATCAGAATCATTGTTTATTTTAATAGTTCTACTATTCAACATGCAGATCATTCATGTGACTAATAGCATTTGATTTGAATTTGATAATTATGACTCATTATAGTACTGAAATGCAATATAAATATATAGTATATTTATAATGTTTTAACTTGAAACGATCTTTTGATAGAAAAACAAAATTCATGGTCTCCGACTTTACATACGGCATGACAACGAGAAACGGCATACGTTTACGTACACATGTTACTTAATGAAGGCTATAATGCGATAGATCACGTGCGATAGACAAGTGCAAACATTCAAATATCACAATATATACGTGGAGTACAATACAATGACGTAACGATGCGACATGTACGTGTAATTTTAAGAGTTTTAAATAGCACTTCTAATAAAATGTTGATACAAATTAGCTAATTCATGAAGTAGTAGGTACTCATATAATTCAGTTTAAAAGAATCGTTATCAATATGTAATTCGTTTTACTCGTTTATGCTTATTAGTCATATTGATTTATTTTTCATTTGTATTAGTCATATTTCATTATAAATTTATGATGTCGTTTGAGACGGTCCGAAAATATTTGAAGTTGACTAAATAATTCTTCGAAATTAACTATAGTAAAAAATGTTCATTCAATAACGACCTGTTAGTTTTCAATTTTCGTTATTATTGTATATTCATGTGACAATCTAAACAAAATTATCGAAATAAATAGCGGTAAAAAATCTTAGTCTGCCTTTTCTCAAGAAACACTAGTCTAGTTCTATAAATAAAATTTATATCAATAGTATATCAAGTTCAATAGTTTTTTTTAAAGAAATTTCAACAACTTCGTCAACAGTTAAAAATATGTTTATTTTTTCAAAGGAATCCCAACCAACTTTATTTGAACTCATACTCAATTGATTTTATATCCCATGTAGATAGAAATGATATAGATGATCAAATAGTTGTAATTAGTGCAGTAAACGGAGCGTTTTAGGTCTGAATTTTTTTACTGTGCTCCGAATTGAATGAAATTTTGGAATTAGGTTCATCTTACCCTCAAGTTCAAAAGTGAAAACAATTCGGGTTGCGCCATCACCCCCCGGGGGGATGACACCCCTTCTAAATTGTGTAATTACATTTTTTCAAAATAACGTCGGAAATCGATAGAAGAACTAATTATAAAAAATAAATGTCTTTTATAGTTTTTCCAAAAAACTAATACTTTTCAAGTTACTGGCCACTAAAGATTCATATATTTTTGGCGTTTTTCTTCGTTTTTTTGCAAATATCTCCTAAAATATACATTTTAACGAAAATCATGTAATGAACAAAATAATGTCAATAAAAATCTTAATAAATCGGTATTACATAAAGTGTTCTAGGAAAAATATTAAGCAAGATTTGAAAGAGCAAAGTCGCTTTTATTTCGTTCAAGATTTAATTGTTGTATTTAAAGCCATCTATTGTCGTGGTTTTACATTTTATGCATTTCGGTGAAATTGGGTTTTATAGTGCTCAATATAAGCTTTAAAATGAGTGCTGTTACAAGTTTTTTGCAAAAATTACAAAAATTGACAGAGTTATGAATGTTTAAAGACTGCGCGGCCGCGCAAATTGGAAAAAAGTTTTTATAAAATCGCGAGTTTTCTGAAAATAGTTTGTACTAAAGTAGTGAATCTGCTAGAATCCATCAAGATATCTATAATGAAGTAAATTCTAGATGGAATGTGAATTACTTTAATTCTGGTGGAAATGGCGCTCATTAAACCATATGATTTAAAAGGAAAAAACTTCATATATGCTTCTTATTTGCATGATAGCTCACTCATTTTACACGCAAAAATGTTGTAACAGCACTCAATTTAAAGCTTATATTGAGCACTATAAAACCAATTTCACCGAAATGCATAAATGTAACACCACGACAATAGATGGCTTTAAATACAACAATTAAATCTTGAACGAAATGAAAAACGAGTTTGCTCTTTCAAATCTTGCTTAATATTTTTCCTAGAACACTTTATGTTATACCGATTTATTAAGATTTTTATTGCATTATTTGTTCATTACATGATTTCGTTAAAATGTATTTTTAGGAGATATTTGCAAAAAAACAAAGAAAGATGCCAAAAATATATGAATCTTTAGTGGCCAGTAACTTGAAAAGTATTAGTTTTTTAAAAAAACTATAAAAGATATTTTTTTCTTATAACTAGTTCTTCTATCGGTTTCCGACGTTATTTTGAACAAATGTAATTACACAATTGAGAAGGGGGTGTCACCCCCCCGGGGGGTGATGGCGCAATCCGAATTGTTTTCACTTTTGAACTTGAGGGTAAGATGAACCTAATTCCAAAATTTCAATCAATTCGGAGCACAGTAAAAAAATTCAGAGGTTATACCCTTTTTTCCTCTCCGTTTACTGCACTAAATTAAAAAAAACTATTCTAACGTTCGTTTAAGGCAAGGGCGAGCAATTTTTTTAACCCACGGGCCAATTTATAGAATTTAAATTAAAATTTTATGGCAGGCCGCACGTAATTTATATATATATATATATATATATATATATACATATATATATATATATACCAGCTGACCCGGCAAACTTTTAGCCACAAGGAATATTTCTAGAAAATTATTAGCATAAAAAATAAGTAACTAATTCTGAATGTATAAATATGTGGTATATAAATGAAAGGGTCAGCTAACACTGATTGATAATTTACCCACTGCAACGCTAAAATACTAACATTCATTTTTGATTTATGTTATGCTATGCTTAGCGAATCGAGTGAGATTTCAATAATTCTGAAAAAATTTCCAGTTTTTTCTCAAAAAAAGAATTTTCTGAATAAAATTAAAGCATTTTCATAAATTTAAAAATCTGTCAAAATTATCTTTTACAGCCGTATTTGATAAAATGCTAGAAAAATAATCTGTAGTTGAGAAATGCTTGGTGGGCCGCAGGTTGCTCATCCTTGGTTTAAAGAAAATCACATATCGTAAAAACAAACAAAAAATTAGCCGTTTCTATTTAGCTATTTATATTAGCCCTCTGAATTTCTTTGTGTATATATGGTTGTGTATATAAGTGTCTATGGTTGCCGTCTATTAATAACCTGATACTTAAAAAATAGGGAGAGGGTTGACAAAAAAAAAGTCACCTAATATCACAAGGGAGGAAAGATTGTTCTAATAAGATATCACCTTTCTACCTGAATTAAACAAAACCCAGTTTTAAAGAAAATCCAACATTAATTCCAATCCCTTTTTTTAATCCAAAAATTTTATCATTTTACAAAAATCCTTGAAAAGATCACGCAATTTATGGACGCCCCCCCCCCCTTAGTAGATATCAATTTTTTGTTAGAATTTATTCACTTCTAATTCCTATATCAATTAATTCATAATAAACAGTTAAAATTTCTCTCAAACTCAAAAGCTTTTGGTTTTTCGAGATTTGTAAATATATTCCAAAAATATTGCATGATAAAATGAACAAATTAAGTAAAACATTTCACTCAAAAAATTAAGTACCTATACATGACCTATATAGTGTAAAAAGGTTCATGAAATTAGAAATAGTCTAAAACTAGTGGGGTGGGTGGTATCGTGCCTTAAGGCAAATTGCTGGAACTTCCCGTACCGTAACGCAATGTTCGAGGAATACTGAATGTTTTCAAATAGATTATTATAAATATTGTAATATTGTATAATATTTATAAGAATTATATAAACTGAATTGCAAAGTCGAAATTATTTGTAAAGTATATTAGAACTATAGTCAGAATCAAAAATAAAATCTGAATTATTTTCGATATACAAATATTAAAAAAACAAATTTTTTTTTCCAAAATCAATTATTTTGTTAAGACAAGCAGAAAGGTATTTGAATTTAATTTGATATTTAAATCGGACGCTTAGTTCTCTCAAAAACTGCTACTTTTTACATATTTAGCTCCGTATCTTCGAAAAAGCTGGGCCTGCTTTTGCCAAAAACTAAAAAACACTTCTCCCAATCATTACTAATTGAATGTTTTTTAGATCATTCAAATCGGATACTCCGTTCTCTCAAAAAGTCGATTTTTATTTTCTGCACTCTTTGCTCCGTATCTCCGAAACGGCTGGACCTGCCTTTGCCAAAAACTAATCAGCTCTTCTTCCTATCAATAGGAATCGAATGTTTTTTGAACCATTCAAATCGGTTGATCCGTGCGTCCGAACGTGACTGGAAATTTGTATCCATACACACATACACACAAACACACGCACACATCCATTTTTTCTGAGGTAAGCCAAAATGTTCAGAAACCTTCAAAACGTCGAGAAATGTAAAAATTTTCAATTCCGATTTTCGGCCCATTACAATAACTTACCCTACGTGAAGTTAATAAGGAGTACTCAGAAATTCTTAATAAATTAGAGCAAATAATGCAATAAACTATAATTCTGATGTAATATTTAGTAGTAATCTGATGTAAGTTTAATATGTGCTTTAAAAATAACAGTTAAAGACAATATAATTCAGTATTGGAATTTCTCGAGTATAATTCATACATAATATATCCACAAGTTGTTCTGTAAAGACTCTTTTGTGAATTTTATATTTACATGTAGTTTGCTACTTAGTAAGAAAACAGTTTTAACAAACTAACTACCGTTAATTAATTTTCTGTCCCTGTTAGAAATTAGCAAATTCCACATATTAGATAGATTATCATTTCTTGGAATCTTATCTACACGTAATTTGAAAATGAGTTTTATAATCCTATTTATACGAAAAATGATCTCATCAATGTAACAAAAATTAAATGTTATTATGGTATTATTTAAAATTCAAGAGATATATTGAACATAATGGTATATAAATTTGAAAAAAAATATGGAATTTAAATCCTAAATTTAATTTCTTACAAAGTTGTGAAAATCTATAATAAAATGGTCATATGAAATAAAATCGTTTTCTTGCGAATAAAGAATATATATGTTTTAAAGAGTGTAAATTAATTAAAATTTCACAAAAGCTCTAGAATATTTTGCTGCAACAATTACAATGTGTTTCCAAGCATTTAATTCTTTCGTTCATTAAAAAGCAAAATTAATTTATTTTGAAGTAACACTCAGATTTAAACGAATTTATACAGTTATCTTATTGAAACGATATTATATGATTCAATGTTGATTTTCGCCATTTGCATGAGTAATATATTTATAAATTAACAAGCTAATTGGAATATATATATATATATATATATATATATATATATATATGTGTGTGTGCGAACATGTTTAAAATAATATCACATTCTTGAGACTCTCAATAAATAAAGCATTAATTAATGAAATTTCAGATAAACTCACCTTCGATTCTCTATCGAAACAATCGGGTATCGAACACAACATTTCTATTATAGAATTATATAAAACATAACATTTATATAAAGTAGTCGAGTATTTCACGTTGGCATATGATGCTTTCATTTTCAAAAGTCTTAAAACAAAATGAACCTTAGCAGATCATCGATTATCATCGCACAAAAAATTCAGAGTTATTATTAAATCTAGTCACCAAATATTGATAATTGAAAATATTTAAAATAAAAGCTTTAATTAATTAATTTAAAACAATGAAATGTCTGACAACATTTCTATCCAGTGCAAACTACCATAATGACTGTATGTCACCTCAACCAGGCCATACTAATTTAATTAGTGCAAGAAAAACTACTTATTTAGTTTGTTCTATTACTTCAGGACACTGTTAAGATTATAGTTAATTACATTTAGTTTATTCCTACTATAATAATAAGGTAGGGTGATAATATATGTAACATTTTGAAATAAAAATGAAATTGTTTAATTAATCATATTCTATTTCAGTGTAATAAAATAGACATCGAATTAAATTATGATTATTGATGATCTACAAGCATTGCAACAAATTAAAATAATGCATGTAACGTAAGTATATTATTACTGTTCAGGAAGCAATTTTTAACTTCCCCTAGGGCAAGTTATAGTAATCGCAAAAAAATCGAAAATGAAAATATTTATATATCTTTACGTTTCAAAGGTTTCTGAACTTTTTGGCATACCCTAGAAAAAATGGATGTATGTGTTTGTGTGTGTATGTGCGTGTATGTGTGTGTGTTCAGATACAAATTTTCGTCGACGATTTCGGGAACACGGTTCAACTGATTTCGATTTTTCAAAAAACATTCGATTGCTGTTGATAGGGAGACGTGCTGATTAGTTTTTGGCGAAGGCAGGTCTAGCCGTTCCGAAGATATGGGGCAAAAAGTGCCACAAACGGTAACCCAGTTTTTAAGAGAACGGACCCGTTCGATTTTAATAATTCAAAAAACATTTTACTTGTATTGACAAGATGAATAATTGATCAAATTTTCATGAAGGCAGGTCTAGCAGTTAATCTTCTTAAAAGAAAATAATTATTAGTACGGAAAGTTCCAGCAATTTGCCTTAAGGCACGATACCATGCGCCCCACTAGTTTGCCAATAGATGATTTAATAGCATTTTTAGCGGCATAATCGTTTAAGAAATCATATAGTAGTTTGTGTGCAGGGCCGGATTTAGAAACTTGGCGCCCTGGGACACTGACAAAAATGCCGCCCCATCCCTAAAATTTTACTTAAATTGTTTTTATATATTATTCCCGTAAAAAAATTAAAATTAAAAAAAAAAATTTGAAAACTTAAAAAAAATCAATTTTTGAATATTTGAGATTTTTTTTATATTTTGAAATATTTTTGAAATTTTTCGCAGCGCGATTGCTTTGAAAAAAGTTCATAATTTTCAAAAAATGTCAATATACATATAAAAAACGTTTTTTAAAGGGCATTTATTTCATTTTTCTAAAAATCTTGAAGCTCTTTATAAAATGTAATTTTTAGTACGAGAAGTTCCAGGAATTTGTAGTAATTAATGAAATAATGCCATGCGTCACTAGTTTAATTTTTTTAGGCGCTATAAGCTTTGAAGTGCACAAATTTGTCGTCCTCGACAAAGGGCTCGAGATCTGAAGAACATAATTTTCTTTAACTTTCAGCTAGTTTTAAACTTTATATTAGCCAGATTGCCAAATTTGATAATAACTTATTAACCAATTTGATAATTTACGTTCGGAGATGGAGACAAAGCAAAGTAATAAATTTTAATAATCGGCTATCTGAACCCAAATGTTGCATTGCAATCGTATTATGTTTTGTTAATTATATTTCTTAGAATAAAAAATGTTATTAAAAAAAATTAGGTAATTACATTTTATAACATTTTTTTCTCACTATCGAAATTTTGCAGCCCCCGAAAATTTGCCGCCCTGGGCAGTAGGCCCGACTGCCCCTACTGTAAATCCAGCTTGTGTGTGAAAAAGCAAATTAATTAATGAATGCATGTCTTCAAATATATCGTAGTTTTTGAACATGAACATTATTGAAACATTGCTCGAGTCAGGAGAAAATTGAACGATATCTGTATACATGATGATTAAATAAATATAATATGTTTTAACTCAGCGGTTTCCAACCTGTGGGGCGCGCCCCCTCAAGAGGGCGCCAGGCTGTTCTAATGTGGGGGCAAAATTACCCAATATTTTTAGAACGATATTAAAACATTAACAAAACTAGCTGTAAGTGGAATTCTGTCTTGAGGCAATTATGGCATCGTGCCTTAAGGCAAATTGCTGGAACTTCCCGCACCGTAACGAAATGTTCGAGGAATACTGAATGTTTTCAAATAGATTATTATAAATATTGTAACATTGTCTAATATTTATAAAAATTATATAAACTGAATTGCAAAGTTGAAATTATTTGTTTCAACAAAAAACTAAAAAAAAAAAAAAAAATAGAACAAAAATTTTTTTTTCCAAAATCAATTATTTTGTTAAGACAAGCAGAAAGTTTTTTGAATCATTCAAATCGGACGCTCAGTTCTCTCAAAAACTGCCATTTTTTACATATTTAGCTCCGTATCTTCGAAATGGCTGGGCCTGCCTTTGCCAAAAACTAATAAACACTTCTCCCAATCATTACTAATTGAATGTTTTTTAGATCATTCAAATCGGATACTCCGTTCTCTCAAAAATTCAATTTCTATTTTCCGCACTCTTTGCTCCGTATTTCCGAAACGGCTGGACCTGCCTTTGCCAAAAACTAATCAGCTCTTTTCCCTATCAATAGGAATCGAATGTTTTTTTGAACCATTCAAATCGGTTGATCCGTGCGCCCTAAAACGTGACTGGAAATTTGTATCCACACATACATACACACACACACACACATACACACACACACACACACATCCATTTTTTCTGAGGTATGCCAAAATGTTCAGAAACCTTCAAAACGTCGAGAAATGTAAAAATTTTCAATTCCGATTTTCGGCCCATTACAATAACTTACCCTACGGGAAGTTAAAAAAAAAAAAAAAAAAAAATGGAACAAAATTTTTTTTTCCAAAATCAATTATTTTGTTAAGACAAGCAGAAAGTTCTTTGAATCATTTAAATCGGACGCTTAGTTCTCTCAAAAACTGCCATTTTTTACATATTTAGCTCCGTATCTTTGAAATGGCTGGGCCTGCCTTTGCCAAAAACTAATAAACACTTCTCCCAATCATTACTAATTGAATGTTTTTTAGATCATTCAAATCGGATACTCCGTTCGCTCAAAAATTCGATTTCTATTTTCTGCACTCTTTGCTCCGTATCTCCGAAACGGCTGAACCTGCCTTTGCCAAAAACTAATCAGCTCTTTTCCCTATCAATAGGAATCGAATGTTTTTTGAACCATTCAAATCGGTTGATCCGTGCGCCCTAAAACGTGACTGGAAATTTGTATCCACACATACACACACACACACACACACACACACACACACACACACACATCCATTTTTTCTGAGGTATGCCAAAACGTTCAGAAACCTTCAAAACGTCGAAAAATGTAAAAATTTTCAATTCCGATTTTCGGCCCATTACAATAACTTACCCTACGGGAAGTTAAAAAATAATTAGTTTTATGCATATATTTGCAAATCAACAATATTATATTACATATTAATTTGTAGTCTTAATATGAGTTGAGTATTTATAAAATTGAACTGTTGAAAAAATGAATGGGGAGCGCAACAATTTTTTTTATTAGAGCAGGGGGCGCGGGGCAAAAAAGGTTAGAAACTACTGTTTTCAAAAATTTTAAGAGTTTCAGTTGGACAATTTGATATCATAGATTCATCACCGGCGGTTAATAAAAAGCGAATATAAAAACTCATGCTTGAATCTAAAAATTTTATACTTTATAATATAATTAATTAAGAAAATTTTAATCAGAATAGCACAAAATAATAGTCATGTTATAATTAACAAAATAATAACTATTATATCAATTATACAAAATCATTAAAAATCGTGATAAATATTTTTCATTGGTTTGATTTTGAAAACTTGTATGAAAAATACAATAAGAAAAATGCAAAATTCAAAATATTCAATTTGCGTATCAAAATGAGAGATAAAAAACACCAATACGTTAATTATATGTAAATATTAAATTCAAAATGCTACAAATAAAAATCATGTCAATTTTATCATCAAAACAGTCATGAAATAAAAAAAAATCAAATATCAATGAACTCATTTATATATGCATATATAAACGTATACACCTACATATATTTATTACTATTACCTACATTTATTTTTTATTTTGTTTAATTTAATATTTATTAAAAATTGACATTTAAATGGATATTATTTCAATTGGCGTTTATATATTTTCGTGTGTTTTTTTCTTTAATTTATTTGTATGGTGAGTTTTTTTCATTGTTAATTTTTAGTTCTGTAGTCCACCTTTATAGACGTTAACAATAAATATTTGTTATATAATAAATTCAATAAATTGTTTAGATTTATGATTTTACATGTTTATTTTTATATTTTTGTAATTTTGTTTTTTTTTATATATCTACTTTAAATTCTAACCCTGAATTTTTTTAATTTAGCGCTGAAGATGGGTCAAAACGTTTTAATTATTGGATGGATGCCCAAGAACAATATATATATATATATATATATATATATATATATATATATATATATATACACATATATACATATATATACATACATAAATATATAATACAAATACATAATAGGCGCCCAGGGCGGCAAATTTTCTAAGGCGGCAAAATTTGGAGAGCGAGAAAAAAATTCTATGCAATATAATTAACTATATAAATAACAATTCTTAATATTTTTTATTTCAAGAAATATAATTTACGCATTATGTAGCAAATTTAAACTTTGTATATTATAATTTTGAAAATTTAATTGTAAAACCATTGAATTAGTTTAATTTATTTCCACGAAATTTAAAAAGATAATATTTGATTCTTTAATTTTTGGGAATTAATAAACATATGAAGTTTTTCTGAAAAATCAAAAATATTTTCAAATAATTCATGCCTTTTTGAAAACAAACTTCAATTGATCAATGAAGGCGGCATAAAATTAAATCCGGCTCTGTGAATAACATTGAAAACGTATACAAAATTTTGCACTATTTTATTAATAGATGAAGTTAAAATGTTTAGAAACTATGACTAGCCTCATCACCAGTGCAAATATAAATAAATAAATTTAGTTAAATACGTCATGAAATCTGTCTTGTGAAGAATGAATGTGTGAAATGTGTTAATATCTTCAATATTAATATTCTTTCCACTGGTATATATATATATAATTGTATACATATATATGACGAAAATATTTAATAGCTTTGTGTAAGTTAATAATATTGTAATATTAAGAATAGTTTCATATAAATATATGTAAATGGAATTAATTAAATCTTTAGATAATAATAATTGTGCATGATATGAATGAAAAGAATGATATTTAAATATAATTTTGCAATCTTAATAGCTAATGTTAATAATAAATGTTTAAACTTACCGATTTCGGCATTTTGGAAGCCTTTGCTAACAGATCCGATCAATGTCACCTGTGGATATTGCTTAAATCAGACCAGTATATAATATTAAAGCAAACACATTTGGGAATTAATATCTAAATTAAGGTTTAATACGAACAAAAAATTATTTATAACAAATTTCCGGAGAACTGTATATAAACTTCGTAACAAATTCTAAAAATTAGATGAACTGTAAATATGTAAAAATGACACGTCTGATCAGTCAAATCAAAAAGGTGGCAACATGCAGAGAAAGTAAAGGGGAACCACAATTGAAACAGGTTAAGTATGAATCGATGGTAGAAAAAAATGTTTCAATTTAGTAAAATAATTAATTACGATAACACTGGATATTCCTCAAAACTTTTCCGATAGCTTCACAAAATTTGCACTTCAGATTCCAGTACGACAACAACAGCTAACTGCCGGTGGAATTAAGATTCTTAAGTATGATTATTAGTAGCCGAAGTAAATTAAACAATACTTACAATTAAATAATAACTAATGAACTATTTAACGATTTTAAACATGCGTGTTTAACAGGTAGCAATATTTGTGTCACTAAACACCACTAAATACACTTTAACATTCCATTGATGTACGTACACACCCAATGACACCCAACTCCAACTGGAGTTATCTCACGAGTAGAATACTACAGCGACATCTTTCGCTCGGTTTGCGCAATCAATTATAAAGCTGGGTTCAAATTGAAATAGTAAAACTAACTGTTTTAAAATGTCGCCGTAATAATAATTATATTATACATAAGCGTAATATGAAAATAGTTAATAGTAGCATTATGTCCTAAGCCTAGTTGTATGAACTTCCCGAAATGTTTAATAATTGACTTAACGGGTTACACCACTGTAGCAGCAAAAAAAACGTATGTTATTGCCATTTTTTTCAGTAGGAAGGAAAAGTATTAAAATCATGATATTAAAGATAGTTATTCATTGCAGTTTAAAGTAACAAAATAAAATATAATTCTAAAAAAAAAAATTAAAAATGGCGGTACTACAGCCATTTCGGCGAGCCACATCAAAATTCGCGGCATGCAAAATAACTACAACAATTTGAATTTTTTGACTCGAATTTTTTACAGTATATTTAAAATTACATTTTTAAGTGCCCATCATAGGAGATCTTCTATATGTTAATTTGTTCATCAATTATTAACAAATTACTATCCGTTTTTTTTTCGTTGAAATTCAACGATTTTGAATAAAGTGCTCGACAAACAAACAAAAATCGATATTTTTCAAATCCGCTATGATGGGCACTTTAAAATGTTATTATAAATATGCTGTTGAAAACTCGAATTCAAAAAATTAAAATTGTTGTAGTTATTTTGCGTGCCGCGAATTTGACGCGGCTTGCCGAAATAGCTGTGGTACCGCCATTTTTAATTTTTTTTTACAATTATCTTTTATTTTGTTACTTTAAAGTACAATAAATAATTATCTTTAATCATGATTTTAATACTTTTCCTTCCGTCCGAAAAAAAATGGCAAAAAAATACGTTTTTTTTTTAATGCTACAGTGGTGTAACCCCTTAAGGGGCACTGCCTAGTGTGACAACCTTAAAAAAGGCCATTTTTGGGAATTAAAAAATAACAAAACCAGTGAATCCGTTAAGAGTAAATTTATACATGTTTTGAGAATACACAGTAAATTTTTTGAAATAAAATATTAAATATTTTTGAAATGACACGCGAAATTCGGCGGCGCCAAGAAAAAAAGGTCCTTGGGTCCTCTACTGCTGGAGTGATTGCAGCCTCCTTCTCCGTTGATAAAAACAAAAAAGCAAAAATTCTTGTGAAACTATAACATATTTTCTGTACGATGACCCTCGGGAGAACAAAAAAATGAAATATTGACAAAATAGCGGCATGCTGAATAAAAAGTTAAATTTTTCCCAAAATTTTGGTCGTTTTTGGTCTGCCAAAATTCTATTTTTGATCAGATCAAAAAACTGGAGGGTCGTTGTATGGAGAACTATATAGAGGAGATGCAAAAAAAATTGATAGCGATCGGATCATTTGTCTCCGAGTAATCAGTCCAGCAAATTCGAAAAATCTGTTTCGAAAAAAACGCGTTTAAAGATAAAATGATCGTTTTCACTATTATAAATGCTACTATTTCAAACAGCTGTAACTCAGAAACTATTTTAGATATCGATTTAAAATTTTAGTATGTTATTTTTAAAACAATAATCTATGGCAAAAAATGAAATTCGATTTTTTGAAAATTTCACACTATAGAAACCTATAGGTGTGCCCCTTAATCAACCGAAACTGAGAATAGATATGAGAGATAGATAAAATTTTCAACTGTTCATTTCGTATATTTTCATTCATTCGTAAAAAGTTTTCGCTGTAACTTAAATCTAAGCAATGCATCAATTTCCAATTGAATTCTCTCAAACACATTTAAATTATCTGTTATAATAATTATAGTGCACGTGTCGCTTGTATATACTAAAATTTTTCTTTAGCTTTTTAAACCGATTTTTAATTAATTTATATAATTCAATCAATTTAGGACTGTTTAGTGCATGAACTTTATCGCTAAGTTAAAATTTATTAAAAACGTCGAAATATATATTTTAGAAAATCTAGTCAATAAATTATTTTGTGAAATATTAAGCATCTGTTATAAAAAATATTGGTACGATTACATATATCATGTACGTAGTTCTTGATATTATTTAATCATTTGAATTTAATATTAGAGTATAAAATAATATTAATTTTATAAATAATAAATTAATTTATAAAATTAATATCGTAAATTAATATTATAAATTAATATTATTTTAATATTATTAGATAACATTTTTTACACAACTAGAGAAGTTTTGTAGACTACTCTTACTTACTTTTTTGCTAATTCCAAAGCCATTTATAATCGCGTTTTCTCCGCTCTTCTTTATTTAGTTTATTCCAAATGCTTTTAAATTTATGAAATTCAAATTTTGACTTTATCACATCTCAAAAGCAACTTTTGACACAAATTCTGACTATCACATTTTTTAAAATATTGATAAATGTTTAAAATTGAACGACTTATCGTAAGACCGTAATATTTTAGTATGTTCTTTATGGTCATGATATCTATCAACTTAAAAACTTTCATCGAATTTTTTCTCAACAGTTAATTACAAAGAAACGGTTTGGTCGGCATTTGCCCAAAATTAATCAGCACGACGATACCCAAATTTAGTACGCGGCTTACATTATCACGTCATAGTTCATTTATGTTATTATTTTTGTATTATTGTTATTACCGATTATCATTATTTTATTTTATTTTAACTTTTTTTCATTTTATATTTTTTTGTCTTAATTCTTTTTTTGCACCTATCAATTTTGTAAATAAGACATTAAAGTCTTGATTAACAAAAAGAAATTATAACAAAAAAAAACTATACCCAAATAACATCTTTTGAATAGACATATTTTTTAATTTTCAAAACCGATGCAAAATTTTGCTAATCACAAATAAGCGGCTCGGCCGATCGTCGCAACCTGAGAAACGATAGTCCTTATCGAGTATAACATAAAATGAGCAAATCAGATTTTTCAGCAAACACAAACTTCTCCCACGAAAAGTTTTTTAAAGTAAAACTATGAACTGTAAACTATGCCACGTGTCTAATGTGCATATTCATTATTATAAAAAAATTCAGATAAAGCGAATCACCAATGCTTTATGCACCTTGCAGCTATTTTTAAAGAAACGGTTAGGCTGATCCTCTGGCAAAACTAAGAAGTGTTTGTCGTTTTTCGCTTTTAGAGAAAAAGTCGACAACATATTCATAAGTACGCACTTTTTCCCTTTCAGGTATCAAACGATTAATAATGACTTGAAACGCCGTGAAAACATAAAATTAGCAAATCGACAACAAAATTTTCTTCCGAAAGATAATAAATGTGATAAATTACTATTCCATACAGTAAATTATTAGTAACTCCTTATAAATGCACTGAAAGTACATTAAAAACAATTAGAGTTGGCATCAAAACACGATAGGATGCGGGTTATAAGTTTTCATAAAACAAGGATTTTATTGATTGAATAAAATGTAACTATAGAACTTTTTAAATCAAAAACAAAGTCGTTACTTAAATAATTATTTATTACTACAATTAACGTTTTATTTTTTCATAGATCACACCTTTTCTCAATACAAATATTTAGTAAATTTAATAGTGATATATGTATTAAAACTATACCATGTCATTGTGTTCTCATAAATAACTTCATTGTAATTTTATCTTTCAGAAGATTATTATATATTTATATATTATATATAAATAAAATTTCAAGTATTCCACATACAAAGATTCAATTCCTTCTTCGGCGAACTCTTGATATTCGCCATGAATTAGGCTCTTCATATTTATTGTATAATGGTTCCAGTCTTTGATTTTTCTTAAATTTAGATAATTTTGTAGGGTCACTAAATCTGAAGAATGCTGGTGCAAATTCTACAAGCCATTTGGGATCAATGGTTGTGACTTCCCTCATATATTCTTTAGTAGTTTGTACAAGCTCATGATACACAACCCATTCTGGTTGTCTGTTGAACAAAGCACTGCTAGGATGTATATAAACTACTTGTGAATCTACTAGAGTTCGATAACCTTCTTGTGGGTCCTTTTTTGCAGCATTTCTGAAAAAGCCTGATGCAACAGTTTTTTGTACCCGAACAGTGTTTCTCCCAGATGAAACCACATCAAGTTTATGTCTGTCCATTATTCCTAATAATTGCTTGCGCACATCTTGTGCTCGTTTTAGAGTTCGTATTTGGACAAAATTCTCATAACACCAAGCATTACTGAATTTATTATTTTTCCAACTATTGTAAACAGCTAATAATGTCAAATGATCGCCTTCAGCTTGGTTAAATTTAGCTTTCTTTTGATCTGCAAGGGCCTGTTTATCTTTGGGTCTGTAGAAAACGTTCTGTACAGATAGCATTGAAACAATTGTAAGAATTTCATCAGAGCATTGCAATGCTACTGACATTATCAACATTTTAGATAAATTGGGCTCTAAGGGAAATTCGGCCATCCTTCTCCCTAATCTAGTCAATAACCCTTCATTATCAAGAGCTGATAATGAATGTAATTGCTCTAACGCCATTACTAATGATTCAACTGGTGGAGCATCCATAAAATCAAAGTGTAGAAGGTCATTGATTCCCATAGTTTTTAATTGTAAAACTGTAGTAGCTAAATTTGTTCTCTGTATTTCAGGAACAGGAGTAGGCAACATTTCATCACGATAAGCACGTTCAGTATAAAGCCTGTAGCATTTTCCAGGGCCTGTTCTACCAGCCCTTCCAGCTCTCTGTTTAGCTGCTGCTTGAGATATAGGGGTTACTACAAGAGAATCCATACCTGTTTTAGAAGTGTATACTTTCTGTTTTACAAATCCAGGGTCAACTACATAATATATCCCATCTATTGTCAATGAAGTTTCAGCTATATTTGTTGCAATAACTACTTTTCTACTGCCTGGTGGCGCAGGATCAAATATTCTAGTTTGCATTTCACTGGGTAATGCAGAATAGACAGGTAGTATCAATAACTCTGGTACATCTGGTCCTAAACTTTTCATACGTTCATACAAAACTTCACATGCCGTATCAATTTCTTCCTGACCTGTTAAGAACAAAAGTATATCACCAGGAGGCTCACGCAAATGTATTTGCATGACTGTGATCAAACTAGCATCCAAATAATCTGTTTCTGGTTCTTTAGTATATAGTACTTCCACTGGAAATGTTCGACCGGGTATTGTGAATATTGGCGCCTCAAAAAAATATTGGGAAAACTTAACAGCATCCAATGTAGCTGAAGTAACAATTAATTTAAGTTCAGGACGTCTTTGAACAGCTTGCTTAAGAAGACCAAATAAAACATCAGTATGTATAGTACGTTCATGAGCTTCATCTAACATAATTACAGAATATGATTTCAAATCCAAATCCATTAGACACTCTCTTAGCAACATACCATCTGTCATGTATTTAATTAAAGTGTCAGGGCCAGTGCAATCTTCAAATCGAATAGTATATCCGACTTCTTGGCCCAGTCGACAACCATATTCTTCTGCAACACGTTTTGCAACCGACATTGCAGCTACTCTCCTTGGTTGTGTGCAACCAACTCGACCTCGTGCTGTAAAACCAGACTCACCTAGATATTGAGTAATCTGTGTAGTTTTTCCGGATCCTGTCTCACCAATAACAATGAGAATTTGGTTATCGGTAATAGCTTTAATTAGTTCTTCTCGTAATTTGTATATAGGTAATCCTTGTCTTTGTTGCAATAATGTTAAATCTGTCTTCTTACCAAATGAGCTTTTATTACCACCAATTACATGTTTTTTCCATTCAGGCAAATCTTGGGGAGCCAAACCTACACCTCTCATATTAGCCGCTAAAGATCTATTGTCATCTTCTGGCAATGGATCTACCCAGTTTTTATTTAAATTTGTAGGAACTGCATCAAGCTCTTGTTCCCTTTGCAACATTTTTTGCTCTCTACGCTCTTTGGCTAGGGCAGACTGCATCATGGCTGCCTGTGCTAAACTTCCATCAGGATTTTTCACAATTCTCACAGGACTTAAATCATGCAATGCTCTACCATGACCTTGAAGAAATGGTGGTTCATCTTCTACTATTTCAATTTCTATATCAGCTTCGGCATCATCATCATCTTTAGGTAAAAGCCCAGTTTCATCATCAAAATCAGGTAATTCTGATCTGTCTATTACACCAGATGAAATCATTTGCTTTATTTCCCACCGTTCTGGAGATGATATTCTTGTAACTCGTTTCCTTGATACATCTTCATCATCATCTATATTTCCGTGCAGCTGAAGCATACTAGTTGCACTCTGTTGAGGCCTATCAGGATTACGATTGTTTAAATCATCGGAAATATTTGTATGCAAATGTGCATGTGATTCAGGATTTAAGTCTTTACCTGTAACTTGGCAAACATCCCTCATTGATAATGAAATTTTTTGTCCAGTTATTGACAAAACTTTAACTTTTACTGCAGCCCCTCTTGACACAACTTCTGAAACATCAGTAACTCTTCCTTCAGCTCTTAATTGAGAGATATGAACTAATCCTTCTACACGTTTTCTAATACCAAGTATTTGGACAAAACAACCAAATGGTACTAGGTTCATAACACGACCAGAATATATATGACCTGGTTCTGGATTGTCTTTCAGATCTTGTTTATCTGATTGAAATCGATCAGATGATTCTCTATTATTCCTATTCCTGGATGTCATCTTTACTTCTCGCCTAGTGCGGCTTCTATCTCTAGACCTGCTTCTTCTCCTGGATCTTGAGCGTGATCTTCTCCTCCTGGATCTTGAATGCGACCTACTTCTCTTAGATCTTGAATGTGACCTACTTCTCCTGGATCTTGAATGAGACCTACTTCTCCTACGGGAATTTGATGAACTCCTGCATCTTTTGGACCGATCTACAGATGTAGATCTACTCCTGTGACGCCTTGAAATATGTCTGTTCTTATCGTGATCTCTGTCTTTATATCTTTTTCGATCCCTATCATATTCTTTATCATTATATTTGCTTTTAGGTTTTCTACCAGTGTCCCTATGATTATCTTTAATTTCATCACTCTTTAAATCAACTTCATCATTTTTACTGCAATTGGCAACCTTATCAGATTTAATATTTGAAGGCGCCAATGACTCGAATTCTGCCATAACATCATTAATATCATTTTTTGAATCATCAGTTTTATCATCTTCTTTTTCATCATCCAGTTGTGAAGCAATGGAATTTGGAATTGCCAAACCAGGAAACTTTTGTGAAAGTGCATCTGTATGTTGAGAGGTTACAATTTGTTCTATTCGTTGCGATTTTGGGCGCATATGTTGAATAATGCGCAGCAGATTTGCGACAAGCGAATCTGAAAATTCTGCTCCATTTTCATCTAAAACTTTCTTAAAACTTTCGACTGTATTATGTTTTTCAGAGAGATCAATAATAAATTCTGCTAAATCTTTATCATTCAACCCTAAGTGATTCTCTAATTCTGTACATATTTTTGAAACTAATGATAGATGCTCTAGTTTTGCTACTTCCTCCATATTCACGAACAGTGCATTGATTCACTTATTGCTAAATATCACAAATACATATATTGTTTGTATAATTATTAATTAATTAGGTTTAACGAAATTAATTAATTTAAATGCTAAACTTTGACAAATTAGTTGTAAACAAGATTGCTGTAGCAAACACGAAGTAGACTAAAAGCAATAAATATTACTGACAGTAGGGTCAATCTGACAATATAAGAAACAAAAGCTAACTATTTTTGTGGGTTGGTATATATGTTATATCTGTCTCTGAAATCTATATAAAACGAACTAACCGCTTATGGTAGGGTATTTGAATGACAAGTGAATTATTATCATTTGCATTCGCTTTACTTGGCTTGCATAAGTACGATTGATTTGGTGCTAATTCGATTCAGTTTTGCATCAGTCACAGTCAAAGTCGGTAATAAAATATGGTTACTAAAGCAGTTTGCGTTTTAAACGGGGAAGTTAAGGGAACCATTTACTTCGATCAAAGCGGTCCAGAAGCACCTGTCACACTAACAGGATGCGTTAGTGGTTTAAGCAAGGGTGATCACGGTTTCCACATCCACGAATTCGGTGACAGCACAAATGGATGTATTTCAGCTGGGCCACATTTTAATCCCCACGGTAAAGACCATGGAGGACCTGATTCTGCTATCAGACATGTCGGCGACTTGGGAAATCTTGTAGCTGATGCCGATGGAAACGCTAAAGTGAAAATAACCGACAGTCAAATTTCCTTACAAGGTCCTATGAGCGTTATAGGCAGAACATTGGTTGTACATGCTGATCCCGATGATCTTGGATTAGGTGGTCATGAACTTAGCAAGACCACTGGTAATGCTGGAGCTCGATTGGCTTGTGGTGTTATTGGAATCTGCAAACCTTAATTTAAAATTGTTATGTTGTTATTTGTATTGAATATAATGTATTTGGCATTCGGAATAAAGTAAAATTAGGAGTATAATATTAATTAGTTTTCTTCTATTGTTTGCAAATAAAATACACAACCACAATCCCCAAGAATACAAAAAAATGACATAGCACTTTTGCTTTTGCATTAATAATTATTTCGCTTTGTACTCAATAACAATCGCAACTGTAAAGAATATCAAAAAAATGCAAATCAAGTACACAAATTTTGTATGAACTGTAAAATAAAATAAAATTTGAGATAAGTTAATTTAATAAGAGATAATTATGAGTTTAAATAATTCATTATCACATGCCCCAAACATTCCAGTGAAGGAATGATTTGCACTTTCATAAATGACCTTGCAAACTTATTTTGTGATTGGTAATAATTTACATAAGCTTTACAATTAAATTTTTACAATATAGCAGCATAACAGTGGTGAAATGAAAAATATGAATAATCCCAATTAAAAATAAACTTATTCAGGATGGTACAAAATCATGTTTTTGTAAATGTTTAAAAATAATGTTACTTCACTGTAAAGTTATTATTTTGCAATTTTATATTTTGTTTTATTTACACTGAGTGTTGCAATTTTTTTATATTTAGACATTACTTTTTTATTATGCTATTATTTAAATATTGATATGTGTTTGATAAAAAAAATATGAATAAGAATATATATGAGAAAGAAAGCATTTTAATAAATGCTGCAGAGAATCTACTGAAAATAAGTTTTGAATTGAAACTTAATTTGCAAAAAAACACAGAAGTAATTTTACTGTTTTATTGAATATATGCAATATATAAAATTATACGGCATCTTGTACGGGAGGTTCATATCCTTCAGGACGATCGACCTGAGCACCTTCTGTAACTCCTTCAGTACCTTTGCCACCATCTCCATGTAATTCTAACAACTTAGATAGATCAAAACGTGGTTTCTTCAATACTTTCACCTGTAAAATGTTATGTATTAGATTATATATGTATATAAATTCGTATCATATGTAATTGATTCATACCTTGCGAATGAAAACATCATGTAATGGATATATTCCTTGGCATGCTTTCTCGATGTCCTTGCCAATGGAGTCTGGTAACAATTTGTTTACAACTTCTTTTAAGTCTGAAGAAGTTACATCTCTTGTAATAATTTCACACATTTTTTTGCGAATTGCACAGATCTGAAAATATAGTTCAGTTGAATATGATACAATTATGATAACACTGTTACTTGAACAGTTTTTAAGATCAGATAATATATAAATTTAGGGAACAAAGAGTTTTCTTCAGATATGGTTCAAAGCGAGCTGAGAATATCATCATTCTAAATGAGTTTTATACTATATATTATATTATACAAACCTGAGAATGTTGTGCATAACATGTTTTTCTTTGAGACATTTGGTCTTTAGTGGTGAAACCAATGCAGAATACACGGAGTAAATATCCATCAGTGGTACGCACATCAATATTAGCTTCAACTAATGATTGCCATTTTTTTACCATTGACCTAGAAAGAAAAATTGTATGTCACAAACACATTTTAATTAAAAAAATGACATGTAACAAGAAGTACTTCAGAAGTTAATTTGCGTTGTTTAGGGAACAAGAAGTTATCTTCATCTTGTATCAAAGCGAGCTGAGATTATCATCATATCGATAATGAAATTACATGATCTACATCAGAAACTAAACAAATCAGTATCATATAGGCTGATCCACGATATGAAATTGAAATTATATTATTAAATGATATTAGTTCTGATGTAGATAGCAAAGTTCAATAAGTATGGGACAAAAATAAAGCACCTCAATTTATCTGTGGTTAAATCCATGCCATGGAAGTTAGTCAAAACATTTCGCCCCTGAACATCCTCAGCAATAAGGCGAAATTTGCGGTAACTGCGTTCTGCATCATGATCGTTTTGCAAATCAGCTAAAGACACCTCAAAAACACGATGTTTTAAGCCATCCGCAGCAATGCGTGTACCCTAAAAACAAAATCTGATTTAATTCATTTACAATGATTATTGTAAGTTGTAATTTAGCACATTATCTAAACTTACCTGTGTGCGGTTCACCAAAGTCTTCCCGATTTGCCTGGTAGCAAACATGGAGGGGGCTTTGACATCGTACCAGTCTTTACGTGTGAAGGGGTCCACACTAAAAAATATTTTAGGTTATGCCACGATTTCAATTAAAATGAAACTAACCAAACACTACATTGTTTTTAGTAACTCACTACCGATTAGGACTTAGTAATCATAAATTTATGACAAATGAAATAAAAGTTTGAACACGATTTCTATGTAATCTCTGAACATCAACCGTCAACATATTTTTCATTTGAAAATCAACTCAGTACTAAAAACATCAATTAAAATTACACGGATCTAATAATGTATTTAATACTTACACCTTCTTCTTAACGCCCTTTTTGCCCCCTTTTGACAGACCTTTATTCTTGCCTACCGCCATGATCACTAGCTGTAGAGAAAAGAAATCAAGAAGGCGGAAACTAGAGATACGAGAAATATTTCAGACTTAAGGCATAGACACGTATATGATTACTTCAAGACACAGTGCTACCAACGTCTGAATTTGTTTGCATAAAACTCACCTGATTTTCTCCTTTCTATGTTATATCAAATAGCGCCAAAATCAAATGTAACCATTCGGTTGCATATTATAAATAGACAGACTTTATGTATTATATAATTTCAGTTCTGTTAAATTATTTATTAAATACGTTGTTTTAAAATCATCTTAAAATTTTAGAGTATCATTATGCAGATTGCATGATCGAAAAATAGTCTGTTGTTTTATATTCACTTGTATATGGCCTAACTGACTAATATGAGTAAAACATATTCAGTTTAAAGTAAGTTGCATCAAAAAGTAATTTAAAGCTAAATGTTCGCCATAAATAAATTGAAATATATTAAATATAATAACTTAGTTTTTCCATTGACTTTTGTTTTAAACAGAAGTTATTTCAATATTTTAATTCTCTTATACTCGGTTTACAAGATAGTTTAAATATAGCCATATTTTAGAATATGTTATTCACAACACTAATTTTCATAAATATAAATTTACAACAAATAATTGATCATATAAATACAGAGGTTAATTGCTTGTACATAATTTTGAATGTTTTTACAGTAGTATCTATTCAATATTAAATAACTTACTATTCAAATAAAGCATGTTAAATAGGTAATAGTTTTATTGTTCATACCAAACTATAGACAGTACATTCAGCTATATATTATTATAGGTATATATTAATTGACAGCGTGAGAAGGATTGCTGTCCTACAATAGCACCTTCTTAGATATTATATATTTGGATGTAGTAAATCATTGCAGATTTTTTTTTTGAGACGCTGGCACGCTAATTAAAGATTAACATTTCAAATATGCAAAAAATACTTTTTTCTTTTATAAAAGCTTTTATTATCTATTTACATATTTTATGATACAAAACAATTAAATTCTTTTTCATAATCTTATGTTTAAACATTATTCTATCTCTAAATAAATATCAGTAGATTTCATCAAGACAGTTTTCAAAACATTTCAATAAAATTTTCTTCAGAATTAAAATTACTGATCTCAAATTTATGTTAAATATAAAGAAATAATATGTTAAGTATGCAAAATCACACTACTAATGATGTCTTCAACTGTTTCAAGAGCTAAAGAAACAATGTAAAATCCAGCAGTCTAGAATTGGCAATAAATGAACTCGAAATCAAATACTTCCATCATGCCAGTTTTTCATATTTAAAAACAAAATCATTTTCACCTTACTACTTGCAATGAAGTACGAAGAGCCTTAGCTGGTGGGGTTGTTTGAAAGCTGTGTTCAAACAGAGACATTCAAAAGAAATTATTTTTATACGATCTCTGGCAGATTATTTCAATATCGCCCTTAAACAAAACATGGAATATTTGATAAAATCATCTCAGAAGTTAATTAAATTATATATATATATATATATATATATATATATATATATATATTATAAGGCATAAATGTGTCCTGAAAAAATAATGTTTATAATCTGGAAAGAAAAAAAGAACAAATTCATTTTTATAGCAAAAACTTTACCTCACCGTTCAAAGATTTTTCATAGCAACTTGTTTATTTTGTCATAAGTGTTTTCAATAACTGTGTCAAATTTAAATTACTAATAACTTTTCCTAATGATGACAAGTCATTCAAATTTAAATTGATTCAGTCAAATTCAGCTATAAAATTATTTATGTTTCTCATCTTGGAATTTATAATATGGATTTATACGACTAGGTCCAACACTAGGTTTTAGAGAAGTTTTTAATGGCTTTTTTTCTGAATCGTATGGAATTTGAGGAGAGCTACGTAATTGTTGAACATAGTCTTCTGTATTTTGTGAACAATTTCTTTTGAGCACAATTTTCACACGTTTCTCTGAAGATGTTACTGATTTATTTAACAAATTTAAATTTTTAGGTGTCACACAAAGCTGATTTTCATTTTACTTTTGGGAGTCTCTGCTTGAACTAACGGGTTTTTTGATGATGCCACAGCAAACGGGTTTAGGAGCAGTTTTTCTTTTTTCTTGACATTTAAGTTTTCTGGCAATGAATTCCTTCTCTTATTTGAAATAGGGTTGTTGGTTTTTAAGGGAGACTCTTCTTTTTCAGGGACAACTGTTTTTTGTGCCACAGTTTTTCGAAATGGAACAAAATATTCAATTTCACCTTCCTTTAATGGTTCATCCCAAGCTGATTCATTAACCTCATGTATGTTTTTCTCATTTGTTTGATTATTTGTTTTCTTCAATTTATTCTTAATTGGCTTAGTTTTTCCATTATCTGTTCTTCTATTTAATAAACTGTGTTTCTTTGAAATGCTCAAATTATTTTCACTTTTTGATAGCTTATTTTCCAACTTAATTGGGGGTTTTGTTGTCGGATTAATATTATCTGTTGAAATATGTAGTATCTTCTCATTAGATTTATCTACAGCCTTTTTCAATTTAGTTTTTTTATTTTTATTTGTTTTACTTTGCTCTGGTGTTGAAGTAACATTTTCAGATGAGATGTCTAATACTGAACCATTAATGCTAGGAGTCGCAGAATTATTTAATGTGGTTTTAGAATTAGGTAAACTTTCCACTTTCCATTCGTTACTGCTTCTTTTAACCTTTTTATTTACACCATTTATAAGGAGTTCATTGGATTTACGTTTTTTTGCAATCGTGTTTTTCTTCTGATCAGACAACACATTTGCTTTGTCAGACTGTTTTATGGGTTCATTCCCAGTTACAATATTTTTCTTTCTTTTTTTATTCTTAGAACTATCTGCATACAATTCTTGTTCAAATTTTTCTAATTCAGATGCAGCTTTTTTCACATCAAGTTTTTTCATATCACATTTACTAATTTTTTTAAGTCCAAGTGGAAATTCTCCTTCGTTGAATTTTTTAAATCTGAAAATAATACAATCTAAAATTAGTTTATGATATATAGTACATAATAATTTATAATGTATAACAGATAAATTTTTAAATTGTTTAATAATACAATAGAGCTAGAATATTCATAAGCATTTTCATCTGTTTTTTAAATCACATTTCTCATATTTATATTTCTTGAATAAATATGAATTGAAAGTATAAATATTACATAGAAATATTTTACTAAAAACTTTTATCTAATATTTTTAAAAATGAGAAAATAGAAAGTACCAAAATCAAGCTTTATAATAACTTAATTTTTTTTAAATTATAATATAGAAAGCAAATAAGTGTAAATACAAAAAAGTTGAACACATTTATTGTAACACTAGTAACTTACTTTTGAACTAGATATCGTAGTTGTTTTCTGCTCTTAACACTAGTCTTTGGACCAAAAATTAGACCATCTAGCATATCACTAATAGAAGAAGCGTCAAATTGAATTTGAGGTAAAACAACGTCAACATGACCAGCACGAGGATCTTGGGCAGCTGAAGAAATGTCAAGATTTTCGTTAAGAATTTCGCTTAATTCTTCATCATCTTCAGATCCATCAATTTCCACTTTTTGCATACAATCAATGCTACCTCCAGGAAATCCTTGCTAAAATAATTTAGAGATTGTCATTGTCAAATTAAAATATACTTTTTTTTTTACTAATATATGAAGGTTTAAATCTTTCTGAGTTAATAGACATTATTCTTACAAATAAGATTAAATTATATAAATTATCATTTATATATAAAATTAATAAAGTAGAAATTTTTATAGCAAGTAGCTTTTTTAGAATAGATATAATAAAATAAAATCAGAAACCATTTCATACAAATTTTCATTCCAATTTTAAGTTTAAGGAAATAATTTAATTATCAAGAGGAAAATTTCATTCTCACTGTGAGCATATAAACTTTTTTTGTCTGAACATGAAATACTAAAATAATGATATTCCTCACCCTTTTCCAAGCTTCAAATTTTTCTTGGTACTCGATTCCTGCATCAGACTGCTGCAATAGCATCAAAAATATATTCTGTGAAATATGCTCGCCTACACGGGCATCTACATTTTCAGCAAGAAATACAGCAAAAGGTTTTAATAATGCTGTTACTGATTTAGGTTGTATTTCTCCCTTAGATGCCTATAAATAATATTTTAGAGTTATTATATTGAACATTGGGGAAGAAAAATATAGATTAACATAGAAAATAATTTAACTTTTAATTTAATAATTTATTATTCGTTGTTATATTATATCAATTAAAAATCCAATCGGATTAGAAAAAATTGAATGGTTCACCCCAAGTTCATATAATTTAATTTTAAGTAGCATAATATTTTGATAAACCTAAGATTTGTGATTTAGGCAACAAAAACAATTTTGAGACTCCATAGCAAATTATTACCATGAATGAAATATTCAACTGAAATTTTTATACTAAAATTAATACCTTTGCAAGCTCTTCCATGAAAATTTCAATAAAATGTAACACTAAACCCATAGCGTTATTTTGTTGAAATAATGTTTTTGTCAAAACAGATTCAAACTCTTCTAGTATCTCTGATTTCCATTTATGGTGATCTACAGCAACTAAAAATTGTCGAAGCATTCTTCTCACAAACTGCAAGTATTTTCAGATGCAACAAGTAATAAAAAACTAATGATAAAATCGTATAAAAATTCATAAAACTCAGATGCAAACTTTCTGGATTAATACTGCATATGAACCTGTTTTTTTAAAGTATTATGTATTAAATAGCCGTATCCTAATTAAGAAGAATTGGTAAAATGAAAGAATGAAATGAAAAACATATGCCATATAAATGACTAACAATCTTGCAGTAAAACTACTTGGATTTTTTAAAAAATAAATCATATATGCACTATATTACAACTTTTATAATCCAGATTAATTTGAGATACAATAAAACATACTCGAATTGCAAACTGTGTTTACAATTAATGGTTTCATAATAAAAATATTTACCAACTATTTAATATCCAATCCAACACTTCCTATTATTTATTCTTACTGAAATTATATAATTTGATACTTTATAAATTGGCATTTGCACTATAATATAATATCTTACCATCATAAATTTATTCAAGCGATGCATGTCAATTCCAAACCATTCACGAACCATGGTTTTTAAATAGCAATCGAAAAACAAAATAGCATCATTAATATTTGTGAAACTGTGAATTAGTGTACTAATATTATCTGCGAGTTCTTCCTACAAAATAAAGAATTAATTAAATTTAACATTCTTAAATGGTGGCTCACTATATTAAGAAACAAACTTGTATAAGAGGTTTATCTGACATCCACATGCAATAAAATAAACCTTTCCAGATCCTCATAAAATCTTCTTCTTTGAAACCTGTAATTACACCATTATAATATTATGATCATATCAATTAGTAGCGTTCTTGTATCTTTAAATTTGTGTATGGAACAATTTATCACAGCGAAGAAATTAATAAAACCTGTTTAATGTTTTAGCAAGTGCTGAAGTTAGCTTTATATTTTTATTTGTTATAATCGTTAACTAATTAGATGTTCAAATATATATTACACTTATTTTTAACGATATTTCACAAATAAAACTTACGAAATGAACTCTGTGATCGATAACCTAACCATTTTCTTAAATTTTTTAATACTCTGTCACGTAGTTTTTTATCATTGCCCGCAAGAACTTTAGCAAATTTTAATTCTTGTTCTAATAACAAGACGTCCGCATTACTTTTATTAGATTTTTTGGCACCCTTTTTAGATAGTTTTTTCAACGTAGGTTGATTTTTTTTAACCTCTAAATTAGCAACTGCCATGATGCACCATGCGTTCTGTCTTTTTAGAACCAACAAGCACGCAACAAGCTCAGTGGATAAATTCCAAAGAGAACAAAATTTATAGGTATCAGAAAATTCAATACACAGAAGCATAGATAAAAGAGTAAAAGATCTGCATAGATACACAGATGCAAGCATAGATAAAAGAAGAGTAGTGGATGCAAGCATAGATAAAAAAAGCGTATGCAAGCTGATGTTAACAAACATCTAAACATCATATAAATATGATCTAAACATCTAGCATGCATCTAACAATCAAACTAATTTATTCTAAATAACAACTTGTACTAAATTGAAAAATAAAAGTCACATAAAACATTTAAAACAGTACCTAGACATAATAATAATAAAAAGTCCATCATTTCTAATCAATTTATTCTGATAATTTTTTAAGACTTTCAGATATTTTTAAGATATTAATTTTAAGACATATTAATTTTTATTCAGTTTTGAACGCCATCTACAGCCGTCGAATATTTCGAAATTGAAAGTGTTACTAACTTCGCGTCAATATTGAATTTGTCGTAAAATTAATGCCAAACGTCATGTCTCGTATTATGAAATATTAGTGTTTGTGGTTGTCCATTCTTGGTGGGGCAAGAAATATAAATAAATTTATGTTGTTTTATGTATTATTTATAATAATATTTACTCCATAGGGAAAACATTTATGAGTGAACTAATATAACAAAATTATCATGTTTTATATATAATAAAACTATTTGGTTTAATACGCCTTGCGTGCGTAGTGGCCTGTCAAAAATGAATGAAACAAAAGTCATCTACCACATAGATGAAGAACAGACTCCCTACCTAGTAAAAATTCCTATTGGACCTGACAAAGTTACTCTGCTCGACTTCAAACAAGTTCTTAACAAACCAAACTATAAATTTTTTTTTAAGTCAGTTGACGATGATTTTGGTGTCGTTAAAGAGGAGATTGCCGATGATGCGGCGCCTTTACCTTGTTTTAATGGAAGGGTGGTCAGCTGGTTAGTCACAGCTGAAGGATCAAACCAGAGTGATAATAATTCAGAAGTGCCAGCAAGTGAGACTGATTCTGTAATGGGCAGAGATCGGGTTGGTTTCAACCGAAAGCCAACTGGTGCTCTTTGCTATAGAGCGGCTTCGGTCATGTCCAGTGATTTAGATGCAACTAGTCTTGTTGACACTGAAAGTGAAATAACTTTGGATAGGGATATGACTGAGTGCTCAAGTGTTAGTCGATTACAATTATCCAGAAAGAGACAAACGCAAAGAAGAAGAAAACGGCCCCCTACCTTATCTCGAACTTCCTCATACTCTTCAATAACTGACTCCACTATGAGCTTAAATATTATAACAGTTTCTTTAAACATGGATACTGTTAACTTTTTGGGAATTTCTATAGTGGGGCAGTCAAACACAGGAGGTGATGGCGGTATATATGTAGGAAGCATTATGAAAGGAGGTGCGGTTGCATTGGATGGTCGTATTGAGCCAGGTGACATGATTCTTCAAGTAAATGATATTAATTTCGAAAATATGAGTAATGATGAAGCAGTCCGTGTGTTGCGAGAGGCTGTTCAGAAAACAGTACCTATAAATTAGTAGTTGCCAAATGTTGGGACCCTCAGCCTAAAGGATATTTTACAATACCCCGTACAGAACCTGTGCGTCCAATTGATCCTGGGGCATGGGTGGCTCATACTGCTGCTTTGATAAGTCATGAAAATACTATTCCTGAATTATCTGAATCTCCAGAATCACAATTAAATGTTAATATGGATATGTCAGAAGTTGTAAAAGTAATGTCACGACCAGACAGCGGTCTGGAGATAAGGGATCGTTTGTGGTTAAAAATAACAATTCCACATGCCTTTATTGGTGCAGATGTTGTAGATTGGGTGCTTGCTCATGTCCAAGGTTTAAATGATAGACGAGATGCTAGAAAATATGTATCACTAATGCTCAGAAGGGGTCATATAAGACATACAGTCAACAAACCATCTTTCTCTGAACAATGTTACTATGTTTTAGGAGACCCCAGTTTGGTCCATGAAATGTCAGCATTGAATTTAGGTGAAAGTGAAAGTATTATCAGTGATGTAACACCTCTTCCAAATCCTCCTATGTATATGCCTTATTCTGGCAACTACACACCTTCCCATGGATATCAGCCAATTCAATACAGCTGTGGAAATCTAGAGCAAAGGGTCTTAAGTTCCGGATCAAGCAGTTCTGATGCTCTTACAACCAAAGACATGGCAGCATCACAAAGTGATGTCACTTCTATTCAACAAAACATGTGTTCAGCAAGTCGTTCTTCAGACTCATCCAATAAACAAGATCAGGATATGTTTCTAAGCTACCTGTGAGGTCAACTGAAAACATTTAGAAAATGAGCATCATACCATTTTTTGTAATGCATGGAAGATGATTGTGATTGAATGTAAATGAACAATATAAATTAAAACAATAGTATCTGGAAAACAGGAAATAATGCATTTTAAAAATTGACAAATTATTTATAATTGTAACATCCTAAATAACATCCAAATATCACCTTCTTATTTGGATTAAATGTTAAGAATACAAACACAAATTCAAGACTATATATATACATATGTGTATGTATGCATATTTAATTGTATTTTCTTCACAATCAGCATTTAATTTTGTGAATTTATAGTAATATATTTGTATTCATTACTATAAATTATAACTGCATATTTTATGCAAGATTATTACAGTTGCAATACTGCACCATGTAGTATTGTAATTTTCTTTAATAAGTATGGAATCTAAATCTGTCATTCCATAAATGTATATAGTTCCATAAAAGATCATCTATTATATTGATTGGACAATACAGGGAGAACATAAAAAGTATACTATATTATGCATTTTAATTCCTTTATAAATTTATTATGTGTCTATATATTTGTGTGTAATTAATACAATTGTAATATAAAAATATTGAACAAATACATGTCTAAAATTTTATAAGCAATAATATATGGAAACATTGTTCATAATGTAATTATACATAAGCCTAAACATATAAAATATTTCAAGCAAACTTTTCAGAAATATAGGAATCAGAAATTTAAAGTGTTAATATTTCAGATGCCTTTACTTCAATTAGATTTTCCATAGCTTCTACTTGTGTGCACCAGTTTTCCAAATTCATTGCCATACCTCCAATTTGTGTTCTATCTAAAACTCGAGGTTGAACCCATGTCATATTCACTACACCAGCAACCTAAAATAATTATTACAATTTAATAACCCATAATAAATAGTTTTGAATATTTATTAGTATACACAGGAATACAAATACAAACAACAAATCAAATCAATATGCTACCTATAATAGGACCATATACCATTTTTATTTAAATAATATTATCTTCAAATTAAACGAACCAAATTATTTTAATATTTCTTCACAGCTCACAAATGTGATATATAAAGTATGTTAAATGCAGAGGTACCAATGTTTTTTCTGCAACTTTTATTGTACTACATGTACTACTAAGCAAAGTATTATTTAAATCCATGTAGTATGATTTCATCAAAAAAATTAAAAATAAGAATTTTTGATGGCTTTCTTATACATATGTTCAAATATTGCATAAGATTTAAATATTTTGATTAAATTACATAGGGTTGAAAAGCATATTTATTCAAATTCTATTTTGATGAATAAAATGTGTCAATTTTGTTATTATTTATATGAAATGTAAGAATACATATACTCCTATTATTAACATTATTTTGAATTGAATTTCTATTTACCTGATCAATAGCGCCTTTAACTAATCCTTGAGCTAATGCTTTCATGACCAAAAATTCTACTTCATCAACAGGTAATCTAGTTTCCATGGCAATATCTTCAAATTTAAGCTGCCTGTTGTTAGCAGCCCTCTTGAAAGTCATCTACACAAACTTTTAGTTAATTTTAACTAATACAATTAACCAATTATTAATATTTGAGTGCTACTACCTCCATGAGACAAAGAAGAGAAATTTTCTGCCTGAGTGCTATTTCATTTACTACCAAGTCAGTGATTTTTGTCCATTTTGGACGCATGTTTTCGTATCTAGATTCATAAATAAAATAATTGCATAGATAATTTTAAGATCTGATAATTATGTAATTTGAAGTATTTATAGAATAAATATGTAGTTCGATTTATGAAAGTTATTGTAAAAAACTAGTTTTTTAACATTAATGAACTTCATTAATTGAAAATTTTCAATATTTGTTAAACATTCAGTTTTGTAAGTCAATAGGAAAAAACCTGCCAAAGTATTCATTCACAAAAAAAAATTCAACGTCACATCTTTAAGTACATAAATTATATCACTGACCCTATGTTTTTAGATTTATTTTTAGTATCTAAAGATAATAAAATAAATACTATTATTTCCAGTAAATGCTCTTAACTTACACTGCAATATCTCCTCTGTTAAAGGCATTTAGAAGATCAATCATCCAAGAATTTTCTGTATCTTTAAGAGATTGAAGTATTGGATGGGCCAACTATAAAAACAAAAAAGATATACTATATAATTTATAGCTCTATTTATATAATGCAACAAAACAATGTTCTTACCAATTCTCCTAGATTATAAACACCATCTCCAAGAAGAGCAGCAAGCCCTAAAAAGTATGCCTGTTTGTGCTGTTCTTCAGCAGAAAGTTCGCTTATATCAATGCATCCTAGATATCTCAATGCTGCTCTATAATAGTCTCCATGCTGAGCTTGAACTCTAAAAATATTCATATAAATTAAATTTTATATTGTATTGTGCCTGAAGTTCAATTGCAGGAACTTCCTAATTTCTAAACACAATAATCGGCCATGATGCCCACAGATATTTTTAATTTGAGTTCAAACTTTGATAAAGCCATGTAAACATGAATATCAAGTAACATGGAACTATATTTAGTTAATATAATAAACATTAAATGATGAATAATATTGAAGGGCTATTATCTTCAATGCCAAAATATTCTGTATATACCTATAATATTGTGCGGCTAATTGGTAATATCGTCCATGCACTGAAGTTACACTACCCGAGTCTTCTAATGTATCTTTTAATGATGTTATTATCTGCTTTGTTGTCACATAATCTTCCAAATGTTCTAATGCTATTTGACCACGAAGCACCTATTATAAATTACAATATTTAGTATTGCAATTAAAGATCATTATATTATAACTTAACTCTTAATCACTTGTTTGCATATGAATTATAATAAATAAATATTTTTAAATGATTTTTTACCAAATAGAGCAAGTTACTTTAAATTTAAATGGGGTTATAACTTTAATAAAAAAAAAAAAAGTTGATTTTTAGAAACAAAATATTAAAAATTAGTTTAGTTGGTTCAAGACATTGATTTTTATTCCTAATATTAATATTAACCACTAGACCCAATAGAACACAGTCAACACTGTGCTTAACATATATTTATAAGAAAGATATCAAAATTTGAACAAAAATTAAAATGTGAGTTTAGTTTTTATATCCAATCTATGTTTAATGTGCCGATATTTACACTTACAATGTTTAGAATAACCATTATGATAGTTATAATTCTCACCTGGCATAATGCATGTGCCTCTGTATTATTTTTAACCTTTTCAGCAAGTTTTTCAAGAAAACTTATAGCTTCTCTTTTATCAGCTATCTGTTGCACAACTATAGCCAAAATCTCAACTAGAGACAGAGGGTTGATTCTACAAAAAATATACTACATAAAACAACAAAAAAAAGTTATTTTTATAATATTGCACTGGTTGATGATTGTTATTACTTATTTTCAAACGAGGTTATGAAATTTTGATAGACTTGCACTAAGTTCTCCCCCTTGCAAAGCTCTGGATTTTTTACAAATCGTTCTAATTTCAATGTTAGTTGATGCCATAATCTGTGAAAAAATGAAATGTAATGAAAATTTACCAATCACATTCAACACCGGTATGGAAAAAATGTGGTGTATGTAAAATACATTACTTTTTATTATAATATTCTTCTAATTGTGCCCACTCAGCAGCTATTGCCTTATCAGAGGACGATTGTTTATGTGATAAATATTCACTAACGCTTGACGAAGACGTTGCTACAGCCATTTTGAACAGAATGACAATTAACAATAGAATCAGAAACGCAATCCGAGCTCAAATACGCGTTTAAACGAATGCATAGACGTCGATGAAATAAATGAATAAACACTGTACGCGGATTCATCTGTCATTCGGAACGATTGACGCGCTACTAGTACTAACTAGTAGTAACCCTAAGTAGTAACTACTATAAATAAAAGATGAAAAACATAAATAATAAACTACTATCGAAATAATTAAACTGACGAAATAAATATGTAGCGAAATTTTTATGTTCTGTAGACCGATCATAGATGAGGGAGTAAAAGTAAGGACCATAAACCTGGTCAACCAGGACCAACTATGGAATAATTTAGTTAACTGCTTAATTCAAAATTTGAATGGCAGCAAAATTTATTTTAATGCTTATGCTTGCTAATTTATACCAATCAAAATGCTTGAAATCATTGAATGCAATCCTACATATCCTTAGCGAATCATGGCCTTTATGATTTCTTTACAATTTACAATGAATTTATAATTTCATTAAATATAGTTAATCATAGTACACTTAAGCCGGCCACAGACGTAACTGTATACTTGCGCAACCTGCGACTTGTGCATGTATTCTCTGCGTCTGTGGGGTGTTTGTTTTTTGCGCAACTTGACAGACTGGTGCAAGCGAGTAGGCATGAGCACTTTTTTCATTATTTTAATTGCGCATTTATTCATGTCGCAAGTTCATTCGTTGGCCGCGTGTGGCAGCACATATCCCGTTTTTATTTTACTTTGTAGCAAATTCATAATACAAGTTTATGAAGTTATCGACAATTAAAAGTTATTAAATTAGCCCTCTGAACACTTTGAATTCTCTTCTGATGCTGTAAATACATAAATTAATAAAAAAGATATATTTTTAGGTTATGTTTTGACATTTGTGATATGCTTGCGCAAGTACTTGAACATAAACTTGAACCGTCTGTGGGCGCTGTGAAAATACGCCTGGTTGCGCATTCATTCAGTTGCGCAAGTATACAGTTACGTCTGTGGCCGGCTTTAGAAATATACTCAATGGCCTCAACATATATATTTCTAAATATATAAAAATTATTATATATTATTTATATATGTAAGTTATTTTATATAGGCAAATACATAGTGAATATATTTACTAATGTTTACCCCTTACCCTAATGTGTTTCCTTAAAAATTATTATGTATCATAATATACAATAATTTTTAATGAAACACATTAGGAGGATATAAAACAGTAAAATTTTAGATAAATGATTGGTTAATCTTTTATCGATATTCAAAATTTAACTAATATTGGATATTTAACAGTTTATTTTTAAAATAATAATTTCTAATTAATATGTCTAACAAAAATACTATTTTTTGCAACTTATTTAAGTAATCCTTTTATTTATTCCATAACAGGACTTACTTGTCAACTGCGGAATCTACTATTTACATCAAATAAATATAATTTATTATTGATCAGAACAAATTAGACTTTACAAGCGAATTATCTCCAATTTACATGACATTTAATAAATGAAACAGAGTGCTTCAACTTAATTAAAAACATTTAAACAATTACTTAAAAAGAATTCATTTGTTTATTTTTGGTTATACATATATTTACACCTAAATGTTATAACAAAATCGTCTTAATATATAGAAATATAATTGATATAGCTAAAAAATAACCTTGTTTATGGACATAAGAGGAAATACAAAAAAGAAATGAAAACATTAATCAAGTCATAGTTAAAAACATGTGAATTAATACATTTTAAATTGTCCATGTAAAACAATTCTTCAGTATGAATATTGTTATACCAAAATATTTTTAAATTCGAGCAATGGTTTTCAAGCTAGGTTTATATCACATTTAAAACTTATTAATAATATATCTTATGAACTACACAATGCAACAAAAATTCTATTGGCACTAATAACTGAATTATAATAAAATATTTATTGCAAAGTTAATGCAGCAATCCATTATAATTCACTGGTTAACATTTATGAGTTTGAATTAGTTTAAAATCAATTTTATATAATTATTTTCAAAAGTACTACCATAGATACAAGCAGCAATATGTTAGTGACTTAAACAATAATGCCTACAATACTGTTAAAACAAGCACAGTATAAAATAACTTAAACACAAATAAAAATAAATCTGTTATATCAATATCATTCCAGCTACAATGAATAAAGTTCAATATAATGTCATTAGATAAAAATATTATAGGTAGTAAGATATTTATAAATTTTCAAAGCATTTTGAATATAATTCTCACAAAAATTCTGTTCTTATGAAGTAATATCACAAAAATAACCCCAAAAAGCCATTTTTTAATTTTTGTTAGATTTACTGTGTGAAAGAATTGGTCCATCCGAGAGACCAAAACATGTTAAATAGCTAGTGAACATGCATACGTACTTCTAACATATTTTTAAAATAGGCAGAAACATTAGTCACAATGCTACAAACATGTATAATATATTTATTTCAATGACTAATATAATTTAGAAAAAATATAAAGATTATTATGGAAGTGAATATCACAAAATTAACTGATTTTTATATTAAAAAATTAGTTGTACTGTGAGACCTATTTACTTCTTGCCAATAATTCTTTCATTGTTATTAGCAAGGGATTTCAGAGCGGACGATCTCAAGAGCCTTGAATTATTCAATCCTTTTGTCTTTTGTCTTTATTGTGCATGATTGCAGGAGCCATCGTTTGAAGACACATCGCAGCTTCCTTAGCTGCCTTGACAAAAATTCATTC
>NW_020539725.1:23530759-23553434 GCF_003426905.1 Ctenocephalides felis
TTCGGGGGTATTCTGAATCATATAAGTATTGGATAAAAAATATCATCAATAGAGAAAGAGAATTTTTTCCAGTCAACATATGTTAATATTATAGATGTCTTAATGTAAGCCTGTTACATAAAATTTAGATTTTATTTTGTTATAATTGCTGTGATCTCTCATACCAGAACAATTGTCTGAATGAGATACAGTATGTATGAATTATATCAAATAAATAAAAAAAAATGTATATTGAACTGACTGCTGACAATAACTGGTTTGCATGGCATCGTGCCTTAACGCAAATTGCTGGAACTTTCCGTACCGTAATTAAAAACCTTGGTACGGAACCCAAAAAATTTATACAAAATGTGTACACATTACTAAAATCTCTATAAAATATCTGATAATTTTGTGTATATGTGTCCAATAAACATTTTTGACCGCCAAACGACATTCTTCTAATTTATTTTTATTGAGAGTCCATAACTGCTGGACCTGAGTTTCCAAAAATTTAATCAGTTCTTCACTTTGTCAATACAAGTGAAATCTTTTTTAAATTATTAAAATCGTACGCTTCGTTTTCTTAAAACCTAAGTTACCGTTTTTGGCACTTTTTGCCCCGTATCTTCGGAATGGCTAGACCAGCCTTCGCCAAAAACCAATCAACACGTCTCCTCACCGATACGAATCGAATGTTTTTTGAATTATTCAAATCGGTTGATCGGTGTTCCCGAAATCGTCGACAAAAATTTGTATCCGCACACACATACACACACATCATCCATTTTTTCTAAGGTATGCGAAAATGTTCAAAAACCTTTGAAACGAAATAAAAATTTTCATTTTCGATTATTTTGTGATTACTATAAATTAACCCTACAGGTAAGTTAAAAATGGTGTATGGTTGTTTCTTCATGCAAATTGAGCAAATGCAATGCGAAATTAAGATTATTATTGAAAACTTTGATAAGTTTGGATAGACAACCGTATCTAAAATATAAATATAAAATTAGAATAAATTGTACATATATAGGGGTGTTCCAGACGAGTATTGAGTGAATGAAAGTATTGATCATAGAAAAAAAAAATAGAAAAAAAAGTTCTCTCATAGTTTGAAAATTATGAGCTTTAAAGAGCAACCTGGAGCTTTGGTGAAAATGTGACCATTTTTCGGTTATCGTGGTTAATTTTTATTGATGCTAATTCTATTCTAAATAATTATAGAATCACAGTCAAAAATGATGACATAATTGACAAGTTCTCAAGAACTAAGGCTTTAATGAACTATGCATTTAAATTTTTTATTAAAACTGATCATTTTGACGAGCCGTCCTTCAAACAAAATGCACTAAAATGTGTTGGCATGTTTCATCTAAAGTTTGTTTTTAGTATTTAATTTTTGATTTCTATGTGTCTAAGTTTTCCTTTTCTTATTTTGAACAGCGACCAGAAATTAAGAGTCGTTTTACAGATAGCAACCCAAACAATTGTCTCATCTCTGTGTGATAAATTTTATTTACACTTTCTGTAATAGAGCAAAAATGTTCTTATTGATGCAGCAATGACGAATGCGAGCTAGTTTCACCTGGAAACATATTGCTATCTATATTTCAAAGCAAAAACCCATGTAACTACTGCTTGACATCAAGCTCCTCGAAGCGTCATCAAAAGTTGACGCATTTAATCGAGATTGTAATATAGTAAAATACTTTGATAGTTTCATAATAAAAAAAATAAAAACCTCTAAATGGCAAGACAACGGCTAATGGATCAGTGTATATATGGATTTATAATTCCACACACAATTTTAGAGCAACTGTACAAAGACTTTAATAAAACATTAATAAAAATAAATATAATGTATATAATTGGCACTAGTGCATTCAAAGTGGCTAAAACAAAAACTATTCGACGCATATGAGACAAAGTGAGAGTCCATATTCAAACTATATATAATATATAGGGTCCGTCAGATAACTTTTTTTTTTGAAAATGCTATATATATAAACTACTGAATATTTTCTCAATCTACTTTTCTATTTGAAAGCGCAATCCTTCTGGTTAATAATCGAAAATAATTTCATTGAAATAGCTGTCTAACTTTTAAATGGCTGTCAAAAAATTCTAAATTGCCACCAATAAAAAAAAGTTATATGGCGGACCCTTTATATAGCTATTATATATGTGTAATTTATGTATATATAAATCCCAACAAAAAATAATATACAAAACAATATTTGCACAACATGCCCACCACTAACTAAAATGATAATTATAAGTTATGAAGCAACCAAAATACGAAAACCGTACAAGCGTAACTGGTCTCCAGACGTACGCAAGCACGTCTGAAGACCTGTTGCTATTAAACAATGAGCACACACATAGGGTCCACGGATCAGCTATCCACGTTGGGTCTCAGTAGACCTGTGTCTACAGCATATTCGCTGCAAAATCTTCGCGGAATATATGTGTTCCGATAAAATAAAACTTTTTCTGATATAAAGAACTAAATAGTGGGACGCATGGCATCTAGCCTTAAGGCAAATTGCTGGAACTTCTCGTACCATTTTTTTTTTTTTTTTAAAGATTAATATTTTTGATACAAATTTACTCTAAAAAATTAGATTTTTGAGAAACTATGAATTTGATAAAAAATTACTTTTTTCTGAAAAAAATTTTTTGTTTGAAAAAAAAAATGTTTTCTTTATTTTGAAAATTCTTTAAAAACTTTTTTTAAAAGCAATCGTACTGCTTTAACTGCATAGAGACGAAATGTCAAAGCGCGTAAGCGCCGCATTGCCGTCTAACGGATAAGCATTGGTACTGAACCCATAGCAATGTAAACAAAATTTATACTTATTGTTAAAATCTCTATAAAATATCTGATAATTTGATGTGCATATGTCTAATGATCATTTTGGAACGCCAAATGGCATTTTTTTTTTTACTTTTTTCATTAGATCTCCGAAACCGCTAGATCTGCCTTTATGAAAATTTGATCAATTCTTCATCTTGTCAATACAAGTAAAATATTTTTTGAATTATTAAAATCGGACGTTCCGTTCTCTTAAGAACTCAGTTGCCATTTTTGGCACTTTTTGCCCCGTATCTTCGGAACGGCTAGACCTGCCTTCGCCAAGAACTAATCAGCACGTCTCCTTATCAATACGAATCGAATGTTTTTTGAATTATTCAAATCGGTTGATCGGTGTTCCCGAAATCGTCGACGAAAAATTGTATTCGCACACACATACATACATCCATTTTTTCTAAGGTATGCCAAAATGTTCAGAAGGTTTTGAAACATAAAGATATATAAAAATTTTCATTTTTGATTTTTTTGCGATTATTATAACTTACCCTACGGGAAGTTAAACATAGGTGAATTTATTTACAATTTTTAGAAAACACCAGGGATAGAAAGTCAGTAATTATTTTTTTTTAATAAAATTTTCAAATATTACATTAATGGTTTAATAAAATTAATAAATACAACGCTATGTAAATTAAATATTTAATTTGAACGTGAGTTCAGATAAATATTGAAAGCAAGATGAATTTTAATGATACACTATGATTTAAATAAATTTAGTTCAAGATGATAATTTAAACATGAACTCGATATTTTCATCTTGTACTGCACAAGCTATGATGATATAAAACAAAACATAGTTGTTGAAGGAATTGGCTATCATATTTATTTTACTTAAAAAGTTGTGTATTAATATCAGAAAACATCAATTAAATGCAAAAGTAAGCCGCGATAATATAAAAAACTGATTCAATACTTGTGAAAGAAACCGAAATTTAAGAATTATGTATAGCTTCTTACTTAAGCGAAGAAAAGGTGCTAAAATGTCTAATTTAAAATATAATTCTATACCTAAATCTAAAATGAAATCCTATACTCTAAATCAAAATGAGTAAAATCGCAATGGAGTGAAATATAAAAACCGTATTGATGAATAAAGTATGCCTATCCATCTTTGCACTCAACGAATAAAATTAATAGGTTGATTAACAGCCAAGTTGATACTTTAAATGTAGTTAAACTACTTATTACTGGGAACAGTAACATATATAAAAACTGTTCTAAATATTGGTGTAAAAGCGTAAACGACATTTTATAAAATCAATATATTTACAAAAGGTTAATCTATATTAAGGTCATAGAACATAAAATAATTTTAGCTTTAGGTGTATATATCATTTTTTTGTGTTTTCTAACACTTGAACGTGCATTATACAATTGTCCATGACACAAACATGGATTTTCCAAATTTAGGCCGCAAACGGTCACTGTTTGCCCTTGTAACTTATTTATAGTCATTGCATAAGCCAATCGTATTGGAAATTGCAAGCGATTACATGGTATAACTGAATCCGAAGAAATTATTAGTTTCCGCGGTAAACACATTTGATTTAAAATGACTATAAAAACACACTTCTGATCTAGATTATAATGATATTGATATCATGCTTATATCTGTATCACATTTTACAACAAATTTCTAGTCTATATTCAGACAGAAAAACCAATGTAGAAGCTGTGGTTATTATTTAAACAAACATCAAACTAGATTAGTCATTTTAATAATATTTAGAATATTGTAGATATTAGTAGAAAATATAAACAAATATGTTAACTGTTTATAAACAGATGTCAATGATAATTGTATCCCAACATGTTTATAAACACTCGTGAAAAACATATAACGAAGCATTTAAATGATTTATGTTTACAGATTGGATACAATCAATAGTCTCGTGGTCGCGCGTAACGCAAACAAAAAATATTTTTATCCAAAACTTCAACAATTATTTAGTAGTTAAAGAGGATATGCGATATGTACACTTATTGAAGTTGTAATGGTGAATTTATTAAAATTACTCCATTATTCATTTTTTATTTAATTTATTAAAATTTTCATGCTTAGCAAAGGTTCTGACAGGTATGTATTAGTAAATGAATGATACATAAAATTTTAAACTACCCTGATTTTAAACCTGATAAAATAAAATTTTAAGTCTATTTTGTACATAAATATGTGGGTTGATATTTTTCATATCTTTTCTTTAAAGATATTAAATGATTGAATTTTGTCATATGATGAAGGTGACCGTACGTCCCGGTTTGGCCGGGACAGTCCCGGATTTCCACCTTGTATCCCGGGATTTTCTGAAGGCACTATTTGTCCCGGGTTTTTAAAAAGTATAGGTCTAAATTGGATCTTCTCTCTTATTTGATAATAAAATTAAACTACCCATCAAATAATTTTACAAAGGCATCTAAATGTTATAGAGGAGTGGACAAAAAAATGGAGAATAAAAATAAATGAGAGCAAGTCTAGTCATATAACATTTACACTGATGGACCGATTCTGCCTTAACATGGCTGCGCTCTGTTATCGCACTTGCGTGGTAGCATAACATGCCTCGCGTAAGTGTATGTTAAAGATTAGTTATTCTCGGCGCACCTATTTTATGAGAATGAATCGTGTCATGGCGTAGCATGAGCAAACAAAGTTTTTGGTTTTTTGATGTTGGCTCTTTGTGTTTGTACTCTCGAAATCGGCAATAATCTATCTCTACGGCGCTAACATAACCTCAAAAAAGATGTTAAACGCATAATGTCAAAATAGCAAATGTCAAATCTGTTCATAGTGCAACTTCTCGCCAATGTTATGCATAAGTGCGTGTTTCTGACTACGTTTATTTTCAGAGGATTAGCGTAACATTAATGTTATCATATGATAAAACACATACCGCCGAGAATAAGTGTTACACTTATAATGACATTTTAAACGAAATAAGTGTGAACTTGTCGTAAAATTGAAACCGAGAATCGGCCCATGAACAAGACAACATGCCCAGGAGTACATTTTTATGGCCAAGCAATTCCAAGCACCGAATGCGTCAAATACTTAGGTATGCATTTAGATCGTAGGCTCACGTGGAAGGACCATATTCGCGCCAAATTAAAGACTATAAAAATTAGAACCGCTGAACTATACTGGCTACTGGGACGCAAGTCAATTTTATCCATTGACAATAAACTTCTAATTTACAAGGCAATAATAAAACCCATATGGACTTATGGCATTGAATTGTGGAGCTGTGCAAGCAAATCCAATATAGCGTTAATGCAACGTGCCCAATCGAAAATATTGAGGCAGATTACTGATGCTCCGTGGTTTGTTAGTAACAAAACTTTACACGACGATCTTCATATTGATTTTATAAACAAAATAATACAAATCAACAGTATAAAACACTTTCAAAAACTACAACATCATTCAAACAATATAGTCACTCAGCTTCTTGAGACATCAACTTCAAGAAGACTGAAGAAGAAGCTGCCCGAAGATAATATGGAGGAACCATAGAACTACCACAACCTTATATAAACAGAATAATTGAATCATTTATTGAAGTGATTCTCTGAATATGATTGTAATATTGATCCGATAAATTTATATGTGTGTTTGCAAGTGTGTGTGTATGTGTGTGAGTGAATGACATAAGCCAAATAGCTCATAGAATAGTTATGTATTCTGATTGCTATTGAAAATAAAAATTAAAAAAAAAAAAAAAAAAAATATGTGAAAATGTTATGTACAAAGTACAACCATCAGTAAGCTTATATAAAGAAGGCGGGTTAAAATAGCCTCTCACTTTCATAATTTTGCACTTTTATTTCCAATTTTATGAAAATTAACAAAAATTATGCAAATAAACTTCTTGACTGTCTGGAATAAGTACTAATTATTTTTAAATATTCTTGAAGAAAATTGAAAACAAAATTATCTAAAAATATAAGACAAAATATAACATAATCGAATAATAAAGTTCTTAGTCAGTAGTAATGATTAAAAAAAAAATAATTTAGAAAAGACATTTTTATTGCATTCTTAAATAGTATTTGTTCCTTTAAAATCATATTAAATTTCTTAGAATTTACCCCCCCCCTCTCCGTCACGGATTAGCATAACAAAATATTACTGTCCCTGTTTTGTCTTGAAAAAATATGGTCACCTTACATATGATTCTCTAGATTATTTATAGATGCACAAATAAATTTGTTTGAGTATTTGTTGAAATTAATAAATATATTCTAATTTGTTAGCATTACATTTGAAAAAATATTAACATAAAAGATTTCACAAATTGCTAAGAAGAAATATTTTATGTCTGCCAATACATAATAGATGTTAAATATATGCCATCTTTCAGCGCGGATGGTATACTCGTATATAGTTTTATGTAAGAATTTTTGCCACTGTTTACGTAATGAGTCATATAATAGTCATGGGTAAAATGAAGGTGTTATGCAATGTGAATATAAAACAATTATTAATTATGCGGTTTATTATATTTGAATATAAACATATATGCGATAACATAAAATAAATCGAAAACAATATATATTGCACACAATTCCAAATCAGATTTGCAAATAAATATGCGAAGTATCGTTCAATAGATCAGTTTTAATAGTTATCAAAACGCAAAAACATTATCTTCAATCAAACACAAAAATAATCAATATAATTCAATGTTTCAAACAGAATTTCAATTTTTTTACATTTTTGGAAGATAGCTTTATATGTTATCAGTTATCTATCTTTGGCAATGTTCCGTGGTAGTAAAACTTGTATTAACGTCGAGTTCAGTTAGTTTTGCTTCTCAAAAGTTAACTTCTACGAACGAAATGCCATCTAGATCTAATTTGATTAGTACATATAACATCGCAAGCTAATTTAAGGAAAATTATCGGTTTCTGCTCTCTCAAACATTAATTTGTGTTGGTATGTTAAATTCCTAAAACAATCGATAGTAAAAGAACATCAGAGCTCATACTAAAGTTAATTGTTATTTTCACTTTCAAAAAATAAACTAGAACAAGAAAAGACAATATCTGCGTATTGCATTGTGCATTATTTAAGGCGTATTGCCGAACCTTTACAGCATTATGCCTTTACTTAATTGCATGTTTAAAAGATTTAAAGTAAAAAATGATATAGATAGATAAAAAATTTAAAATGTAAATACATGAGAGTAAAAATTCTAAATGTATAATAGCTAAAAAACTTAACACTTTTTAGCACATGCTTATTAACTACCCGTAGGGCAAGTTATAGTAACCGCAAAAAAATCGAAAATGAAAATTTTTATATATCTTTGCGTTTCAAAACCTTCCGAACATTTTGGCATACCTTAAAAAAAATGGATGTATGTGTGTGTGTGTGTGTGTGTGTGTGTTCGGATACAAATTTTCGTCGACGATTTCGGGAACACGGATTAGCCGACTTGAATAATTAAAAAAACATTCGATTAGTATTGATAAGGAGACGTGCTGATTAGTTTTTGGCAAAGGCAGGTCCAGCCGTTCCGAAGATACGGGGCAAAAAGTGCCGAAAACGGTAACTCAGTTTTTAAGAGAACGGAGCGTCCGATTTTAATAATTCAAAAAACACTTTAATTGTATAGACAAGATGTAAATTGTATAGACAAGAACTGATCAAAAAAAATTTTTTTTTCAAAAATAAGTAATTTTTTGTCCAATTTATATTTTCTCAAAAATTTCATTTTTTCGAAGTAATTTTTTTTCAAAAATGTTATTCGTTTTGAAAAAAATAATAATTTTTGATACGGGAAGTTCCAGCAATTTGCCTTAAGGCACGATGCCATGCGCCCCACCAGTTAATCTTGTTTTTGTATTGTTTCTATCCAGTAATTAAAATTGTAAGCATTTTAAATTAATATTAGTATTGATATTTATTACTATAAATAGCGATTTTTGTTAAGAACATAGATCAATTAACGTAATTATTTTTGATTCGATGTCTGCAAGAATTTTGAATCATGTGTTTGCTTATAATATACATAATATAAATACAGCCAGAAAATAGACTAAGAATATTCAAAGATGCCACGTTTTTTTATAACCTTGACGAGTCTTTTTATAAACATAAATAATACCGAAATAGTTTTCATTGTCGATTTTAATGCAAATCAATCGAGATAAAATGTATTTTATATAAAAACAATAGGTGCGGTACATATACGAGTACAATGCAAAGCATTTATATTATTTTATCTATATATTAGCCCTGGAGAATTTATTCGCTCCCATCTGGAAAATCTAATATTTTGCGATAAAATTACTATTATTGTTTTTGATATCAGAATCATTGTTTATTTTAATAGTTCTACTATTCAACATGCAGATCATTCATGTGACTAATAGCATTTGATTTGAATTTGATAATTATGACTCATTATAGTACTGAAATGCAATATAAATATATAGTATATTTATAATGTTTTAACTTGAAACGATCTTTTGATAGAAAAACAAAATTCATGGTCTCCGACTTTACATACGGCATGACAACGAGAAACGGCATACGTTTACGTACACATGTTACTTAATGAAGGCTATAATGCGATAGATCACGTGCGATAGACAAGTGCAAACATTCAAATATCACAATATATACGTGGAGTACAATACAATGACGTAACGATGCGACATGTACGTGTAATTTTAAGAGTTTTAAATAGCACTCCTAATAAAATGTTGATACAAATTAGCTAATTCATAAAGTAGTAGGTACTCACATAATTCAGTTCAAAAGAATCGTTATCAATATGTAATTCGTTTTACTCGTTTATGTTCATTAGTCATATTGATTTTTTATTTGTATTAGTCATTTTTAATTATAAATTTATGATGCCAATTAAGATCGTCCAAACATATTTGAAGTTGACTAAATCCTATGACTAAATCATTCATCGAAATTAAGAATCATAAAAAATGTCGTCAAAGTTTACACATTCAAAAACGATCTTCGAATGATCGAAATAAATTGAGTAAATAATTAATCCGCGTTTTCTCAAGAAATACTTGTCAAGTTCCACGAATAAAATTTCTATCAATAACACATCAAGTTCAATACTTTTTGTAGAAAATCAACAACTTCGTCAACAGTTAAAAAATAAGTTGTTCATGTATTTTTTCAAAGAAATTCCAACCAACTTTATTTGAACGTTCGTTTAAAGGAAATCAGTTGAAAAACACATATCACAAAAAAAAAACAAAACTAGCCGTTTCTATTTAGCTATTCAGATTAGCCCTTTCAATTTCTTTATCTATATATGTAAAATTCCAAAAAAAGTTCAGGTGCCGTCATAGACCTTACATTAACCCCAACCTGTGGGGCGCCAGATTGTTCAAAGGGAGGCGCGTACATCTGTTTCCAGAATACTATTTTCCAAAATAGCCGAACATTTTCAAAATGGTATTCAAAAATAAACAAAAAATAATTAGTTTTTATTCATATTTTCACATATTGCATGTTAATTTGTAGTCTGATAATATCAGTTGAGTATAAATCTAAATTGTTGAAAAAATTGAAGGAGGCGCAACAATTTTTTTCATTAGAGCAGGGAGTCGCGGGCAAAAAGGTTGGGAACTATTGTTTTACAGCAGAGTTTCTCAAACTTTTGTCCTTCGGGACCCCATTTACAATTGCGAGTTTTTGACGACCCCAAAGATATAAAAAAAAAATTATATTTTTAAATAATTTATATATTTGGTAACAAATACATATACATATGAAACTATATAGTTTAAGAATTGGTTGAGAACATACAAAACTCAAGACGTGATGATATAAAACGATATAAATAATTGGCATTATAATCACCCGCAACGCCATTTGGGGTGGCGACCCATAGTTTAAGAAGCCCTACTTTACAGTATTATAAATGCCTATGGTTGCCGTTAATTAATAACGTGATACTTAAAACGTGGTGATAGGTTTGACAAAAAAAATCACCAAATATCATATGAGAGAGGGGGGTTTAATGAGATATCACGTTTTTACCTGAATTAAATCAAATCCAACATTAGTTTCAATTCATTTTTTTCAATCTAAAAATTTAACCATTATTGCAAAAATCCTTGAAAAGATCATGTAATTAATGGACGCCCCCTAGTTTTTTTTTTGGGATTTGTAAATGTGCTCGGCATCACATTTACTCCGAAATATATTCCAAAAATATTGCATGATAAAATGGACAAATTAAGTAAAGAATTACACTCAAAAAATTAAGTACCTATACTTCCTATTGGTCATCCTATCCTACTCCATTTCTGGAGTAAATTCGTACAAAATATATACAAAAGCTGTTCTGTAAATCCTCTTTTGAGAATTTTATATTTATATTTAGTTTGGCTACATAGTAAAAAACAGTTTTAACAAACTAACTCCGTTAATAAATTTTCAATCCCTGTTATGAACTCACGTAAAAACACAAATTAGCAAATTCCACATATTAGATAGATTATCATTTCTTGGAATCTTATCTACACGTAATTTGAAAATGAGTTTTATAATCCATTTTATACAAAAAATGATCTCATCAATGTAAGGAAAATTAAATGTTATTATGACATTATTTAAAATTCAAGAGATATATATTGAGCATAATGGTATACAAATTTGAAAAAGAATATTAAATCTAAACCCTCTAAACCCTAAAGTTGTGAAAATCTATGATAAAATAGTCATATAAAATAAAATCGTTTTCTTGTGAATAAAACATATTATATACGTTTTGAAGAGTGTAATTAATTAAAATTTTATAAAAGCTCTAGAAAAATAAATCTTTTTTCATGCTACACCAAGTTGACGTGAAAAAACTTGAACAATTATAAAGTGTTTGCAAGCATTTAATTCATTCGTTCATTAAAAAGCAAAATTAATTTATTTTGAAGTAACACTCAGACTTAAACGAATTTATACAGTTTCTTATTGAAACGATATTATATGATTCAATGTTGATTTTCGCCATTTGCATATGAGTATTATATTTATAAATTAGCAAGCTAATTGGAATATATATATATATATATATATATATATTGTGTGTGTGTGTGTGTGTGAACATGTGTAAAATAATATCGCATTCTTGAGACTCTCGATAAATAAAGCATTAATTAATGAAATTTCGGATAAACTCACCTTCGATTCTCTATCGAAACAATCGGGTATCGAACACAACATATCTATTATAGAATTATATAAAACATAACATTTATATAAAGTAGTCGAATATTTTACGTTGACATACGATGCTTTCATTTTCAATAGTCTTAAAGTAGAATGAATCCTAGCACATCGATTATCATTGTACAAAAAATTCAGAGTTATTATTAAATCTAGTCACCAAACATTGATATTTGAAAATATTTAAAATAAAAGCTTTAATTAATTAATTTAAAACAATGAAATGTCTGCCAACATTTCTATCCAGTGCAAACTACAATAATGATTGTATGTCACCTCAACCAGGCCATACTAATTTAATTAGTGCAAGAAAAACTACTTATTTAGTTTGTTCTATTATTTCAGGAAACAAGAGTATAGTTTATTACATTTAGTTTATAATAAGGTAGATATGATAATATATGTAAGAGTTGAAATAAATAAATATCAAATTGTTTAATTAATCATATTCTATTTCAGTGTAATAAAGTAGACATTGAATTAAATTATGATTATTGACGATCTACAAGCATTGGAACAAATGAAAACAATACATGTAAGTATATTATTACTGTTCAGAAAAAAATCTTTTCCCAATAGATGATTTAATAGTATTATTAGCGGTATAATCGCTTTTAGGTTTGACAAATCATATAGTAGTTTGTGTGTGAAAAAGCGAATTAATTTATTATTGAATTTCTTCAAATATATTTTAGTTCTTGAACATGAACATTATTGAAACATTGCTCGAGCCACTAGAAAATTGAACGATATCTGTATAAAAGATATTTAGATAAATATAGTATGTTTTAACTCAGCGGTTTTCAATCTGTGGAGCGCGTCCCCTCAAGATGGCGCCAGGCTGTTCTAAGGGGGGCAAAATTACCCAATATTTTTGGAACGATATTAAAACATTAACAAAAAATAATTAGTTTTATGCATATATTTACAAATAAGCAATATTATATTACATATTAATTTGTAGTCTGTTAATATCAGTTGAGTACTTATAAAATTAAACTGTTGAAAAAATTAAAGGGGGGCGCAACATTCTTTTTATTAGAGCGGAGGGGAGGGGGGCGATGCAAAAAAGGTTTAAAACCACTGTTTTAACTAATTTTAAGAGTTTCAGTTGGACAATTTGATATCATAGATTCATCACCGGCGGTTAATAAAAAGCGAATATAAAAACTCATGCTTGAATCTAAAAATTTTATACTTTATAATATAATTAATTAAGAAAATTTTAATCAGAATAGCACAAAATGTTAGTCTTGTTATAATTAACAAAATAATAACTATTATATGAATTATACCAAATCATAAAAAATCGTTGTAAGTGTATTTTTCATTAGTTTGATTATGAAAAGTTGTATGAAAAATACAATAAGGAAGGTGCAAAATTCAAAATATTCAATTTTGGTATCAAAATGAGAGATAAAAAACTCCAATACGTTAATTATATGTAAATATTAAATTCAAAATGCTACAAATAAAAATCAGGTCAATTTTATCATCAAAACAGTCATGAAATAAAAAAAAATCAAATATCAATGAACTCATTTATATATGCATATATAAACGTATACATATCTACATATATTTTTATTTGGTTTAATTTAATATTTATTAAAAATTGTCATTTAATTTGATATTATATCAATTGGTGTTTATATATTTTCGTGTGTTTTTTTCTTTAATTTATTTGTATGGTGAGTTTTTTTTATTATTAATTTTTAGTTCTGTAGTCTGCCTTTATATACGTTAACAATAATATTTGTTATATAATAAATTCAATAAATTGTTTAGATTTATGGTTTTACATGTTTATTTTTATATTTTTGTAATTTTGTATTTTTTTTTATATATCTACTTTAAATTCTAACCCTTATTTTTTTTAATTTAGCGCTGAAGATAGGTCAAATCAAGACCTGAAACGTATGATATTACAAAAAAAATCGTTTTAATTATTGGATGGATGCCAAGAACAAATATATATATATATATATATTATATATATATATATATATATATATACATAAATATATAATACAAATACATAATAAGCGCCCAGGGCGGCAAATTTTCTAAGGCGGCAAAATTTTGAAAGCGAGAAAAAAATGCTATGCAATATAATTAACTAATTCTTAATATATTTTTATTTTAAGAAACATGATTTACGCATTATGTAGCAAATTTAAACTTTGTATATTATAATTGTAAAAATTTAATTTTAAAACCATCGAATTAGTTTAATTAATTTCTGCGAGATTTAAAAAGATAATATTTGATTCTTTTATTTTCGGGAATTAATAAATATATATATATATATATATATATATATATACAGTTTTACTGAAAAATAAAAAATATTTTCAAAATATTCATGCCTTTTTGAAAACAAACTTCAATTGATCAATGAAGGCGGCATAAAATTGAATCCGGCCCTGCGTATAACGTTGAAAATGTGTACAAATTTTGCACTATTTTATTAATAGACGAAGTTAAAATGTTTAGAAACTATGACTAGCCTCATCACCAGTGCAAATATAAATAAATAAATTTAGTTAAATACGTCATGAAATCTGTCTTGTGTAGAATGAATGTGTGAAATGTGTTAATATCTTCAATATTAATATTCTTTCCACTGGTATATATATATAATTGTATACATATATATGACGAAAATATTTAATAGCTTTGTGTAAGTTAATAATATTGTAATATTAAGAATAGTTTCATATAAATATATGTAAATGGAATTAATTAAATCTTTAGATAATAATAATTGTGCATGATATGAATGAAAAGAATGATATTTAAATATAATTTTGCAATCTTAATAGCTAATGTTAATAATAAATGTTTAAACTCACCGATTTCGGCATTTTGGAAGCCTTTGCTAACAGATCCGATCAATGTCACCTGTGGATATTGCTTAAATCAGACCAGTATATAATATTAAAGCAAACACATTTGGGAATTAATATCTAAATTAAGGTATAATACGAACAAAAAATAATTTATAACAAATTTCCGGAGAACTGTATATAAACTTCATAACAAATTCTAAAAATTAGATGAACTGTAAATATGTAAAAATGACACGTCTGATCAGTCAAATCAAAAAGGTGGCAACATGCAGAGAAAGTAAAGGGGAACCACAATTGAAACAGGTTAAGTATGAATCGATGGTAGAAAAAATTATTTCAATTTACTAAAATAATTAATTAAGATAACACTGGATATTCTTCAAAACTTTTCCGATAGCTTCACAAAATTTGCACTTCAGATTCCAGTACGACAACAACAGCTAACTGCCGGTGGAATTAAGATTCTTAAGTATGATTATTAGTAGCCGAAGTAAATTAAACAATACTTACAATTAAATAATAACTAATGAACTATTTAACGATTTTAAACATGCGTGTTTAACAGGTAGCAATATTTGTGTCACTAAACACCACTAAATACACTTTAACATTCCATTGATGTACGTACACACCCAATGACACCCAACTCCAACTGGAGTTATCTCACGAGCAGAATACTACAGCGACATCTTTCGCTCGGTTTGCGCAATAAATTGTAAAGCTGGGTTCAAATTGAAATAGTAAAACTGTTTTAAAATATCGCGGTAATAATAATTATATTATACATAAGCGTAATATGAAAATAGTTAATAGTAGCATTATGTCCTAAGCCTAGTTGTATGAACTTCCCGAAATGTTTAATAATTGACTTAAGGGGTTACACCACTGTAGCAGCAAAAAAAAACGTATGTTTTTACCATTTTTTTCGGTAGGAAGGAAAAGTATTAAAATCATGATATTAAAGATAGTTATTCATTGCAGTTTAAAGTAACAAAATAAAATATAATACTAAAAAAAAAAATTAAAAATGGCGGTACTACAGCCATTTCGGCGAGCTGCGTCAAAATTCGCGACATGCAAATTAACTACAACAATTTGAATTTTGTTGTCTCGAATTTCTTACAGTATATTTAAAATTACATTTTTAAGTGCCCATCATAGGAGATCTTTATATGTTAATTTGTTCATCAATTATTAACAAATTACTATCCGTTTTTTTTTCGTTGAAATTCAACGATTTTGAATAAAGTGCTCGCCAAACAAACAAAAATCGATATTTTTCAAATCCGCTATGATGGGCACTTTAAAATGTTATTATAAATATGCTGTTGAAAATTCGAATGAAAAAAATTAAAATTGTTGTAGTTATTTTGCGTGCCGCGAATTTGACGCGGCTTGCCGAAATAGCTGTTGTACCGCCATTTTTAATTTTTTTTTACAATTATATACTTTATTTTGTTACTTTAAAGTACAATAAATAATTATCTTTAATCATGATTTTAATACTTTTCCTTCCGTCCGAAAAAAAATACGTTTTTTTTTAATGCTACAGTGGTGTACCCCTTAAGGGCACTGCCTAGTGACAACCTTAAAAAGGCCATTTTTGGGAATTAAAAAATAACAAAACCAGTGAATCCGTTAAGAGTAAATTTATACATGTTTTGAGAATACACAGTTAATTTTTTGAAATAAAATATTAAATATTTTTGAAATTACACGCGATATTCGGCGGCGCCAAGAAAAAAAGGTCCTTGGGTCCTCTGCTGCTGGAGTGATTGCAGCCTCCTTCTCCGTTGATAAAAACAAAAAAGCAAAAATTCTTGTGAAACTATAACATATTTTCTGTACGATGACCCTCGGGAGAACAAAAAAATGAAATATTGACAAAATAGCGGCATGCTGAATAAAAAGTTAAATTTTTTCCCAAAATTTGGTCGTTTTTGGTCTGCCAAATTCTATTTTTGATCAGATCAAAAAACTGGAGGGTCGTTGTATGGAGAACTATATAGAGGAGATGCAAAAAAAATTGATAGCGATCGGATCATTTGTCTCCGAGTAATCAGTCCAGCAAATTCGAAAAATCTGTTTCGAAAAAAACGCGTTTAAAGATAAAATGATCGTTTTCACTATTATAAATGCTACTATTTCAAACAGCTGTAACTCAGAAACTATTTTAGATATCGATTTAAAATTTTAGTATGTTATTTTTAAAACAATAATCTATGGCAAAAAATGAAATTCGATTTTTTGAAAATTTCACACTATAGAAACCTATAGGTGTGCCCCTTAATCAACCGAAACTGAGAATAGATATGAGAGATAGATAAAATTTTCAACTATTCATTTCGTATATAAAGTTTTCGCTGTAACTTAAATCTAAGCAATGCTAGCATTGCAATTTCCAATTGAATTCTCTCAAACACATTTAAATTATCTGTTATAATAATTATAGTGCACGTGTCGCTTGTATATACTAAAATTTTTTCTTTAGCTTTTTAAACCGATTTTTAATTAATTTATATAATTCAATCAATTTAGGACTGTTTAGTGCATGAACTTTATCGCTAAGTTAAAATTTATTAAAAACGTCGAAATATATATTTTAGAAAATCTAGTCAATAAATTATTTTGTGAAATATTAAGCATCTGTTATAAAAAATATTGGTACGATTACATATATCATGTACGTAGTTCTTGATATTATTTAATCATTTGAATTTAATATTAGAGTATAAAATAATATTAATTTTATAAATAATAAATTAATTTATAAAATTAATATCGTAAATTAATATTATAAATTAATATTATTTTAATATTATTAGATAACATTTTTTACACAACTAGAGAAGTTTTGTAGACTACTCTTACTTACTTTTTTGCTAATTCCAAAGCCATTTATAATCGCGTTTCTCCGTCTCTTCTTTATTTAGTTTATTCCAAATGCTTTTAAATTTATGAAATTCAAATTTTGACTTTATCACATCTCAAAAGCAACTTTTGACACAAATTCTGACTATCACATTTTTTAAAATATTGATAAATGTTTAAAATTGAACGACTTATCGTAAGACCGTAATATTTTAGTATGTTCTTTATGGTCATGATATCTATCAACTAAAACTTTCATCGAATTTTTTCTCAACAGTTAATTACAAAGAAACGGTTTGGTCGGCATTTGCCCAAAATTAATCAGCACGACGATACCCAAATTTAGTACGCGGCTTACATTATCACGTCATAGTTCATTTATGTTATTATTTTTGTATTATTGTTATTACCGATTATCATTATTTTATTTTATTTTAACTTTTTTTCATTTTATATTTTTTTGTCTTAATTCTTTTTTTGCACCTATCAATTTTGTAAATAAGACATTAAAGTCTTGATTAACAAAAATAAATTATAACAAAAAAAAAACGATACCCAAATAACATCTTTCGAATAGATATATTTTTTGAATTTTCAAAACCGATGCAAAATTTTGCTAATCACAAATAAGCGGCTCGGCCGATCGTCGCAACCTGAGAAACGATAGTCCTTATCGAGTAAACATAAAATGAGCAAATCAGATTTTTGGGCAAAACAAACTTCTCCCACGAAAAGTTTTTTAAAGTAAAACTATGAACTGTAAACTATGCCACGTGTCTAATGTGCATATTCATTATTATAAAAAAATTCAGATAACGCGAATCACCAATGCTTTATGCACCTTGCAGCTATTTTTAAAGAAACGGTTAGGCTGATCCTCTGGCAAAACTAAGAAGTGTTTGTCGTTTTTCGCTTTTAGAGAAAAAGTCGACAACATATTCATAAGTACGCACTTTTTCCCTTTCAGGTATCAAACAATTAAAATGACTTGAAACGCCGTGAAAACATAAAATTAGCAAATCGAAAACAAAATTTTCCTTCGGAAAGATAACAAATGTGATAAATTACTATTCCATACAGTAAATTATTAGTAACTCCTTATCATCTCCTTATAAATGCACTGAAAGTACATTAAAAACAATTAGAGTTGGCATCAAAACACGATAGGATGCGGGTTATAAGTTTTCATAAAACAAGGATTTTATTGATTAAATAAAATGTAATTATAGAATCTTTTTAATCATAAAAACAACGTCGTTACTTAAATAATTATTTATTACTACAATTAACGTTTTATTTTTTCATAGATCACACCTTTTCTCAATACAAATATTTAGTAAATTTAATAGTGATATATGTATTAAAACTTTAATTCTATACCATGTCATTGTGTTTTTATAAATAACTTCATTGTAATTTTATCTTTTAGAAGCTTATTATATATTTATATATTATATATAAATAAAATTTCAAGTATTCCAAAGATTCAATTCCTTCTTCGTCGAACTCTTGATATTCGCCATGAATTAGGCTCTTCATATTTATTGTATAATGGTTCCAGTCTTTGATTTTTCTTAAATTTAGATAATTTTGTAGGGTCACTAAATCTAAAGAATGCTGGTGCAAATTCTACAAGCCATTTGGGATCAATTGTTGTGACTTCCCTCATATATTCTTTAGTAGTTTGTACAAGCTCATGATACACAACCCATTCTGGTTGTCTGTTGAACAAAGCACTACTAGGATGTATATAAACTACTTGTGAATCTACTAGAGTTCGATAACCTTCTTGTGGGTCCTTTTTTGCAGCATTTCTGAAAAAGCCTGATGCAACAGTTTTTTGTACCCGAACAGTGTTTCTCCCAGATGAAACCACATCAAGTTTATGTCTGTCCATTATTCCTAATAATTGCTTGCGCACATCTTGTGCTCGTTTTAGAGTTCGTATTTGGACAAAATTCTCATAACACCAAGCATTACTGAATTTATTATTTTTCCAACTATTGTAAACAGCTAATAATGTCAAATGATCGCCTTCAGCTTGGTTAAATTTAGCTTTCTTTTGATCTGCAAGGGCCTGTTTATCTTTGGGTCTGTAGAAAACGTTCTGTACAGATAGCATTGAAACAATTGTAAGAATTTCATCAGAGCATTGCAATGCTACTGACATTATCAACATTTTAGATAAATTGGGCTCTAAGGGAAATTCGGCCATCCTTCTCCCTAATCTAGTCAATAACCCTTCATTATCAAGAGCTGATAATGAATGTAATTGCTCTAACGCCATTACTAATGATTCAACTGGTGGAGCATCCATAAAATCAAAGTGTAGAAGGTCATTGATTCCCATAGTTTTTAATTGTAAAACTGTAGTAGCTAAATTTGTTCTCTGTATTTCAGGAACAGGAGTAGGCAACATTTCATCACGATAAGCACGTTCAGTATAAAGCCTGTAGCATTTTCCAGGGCCTGTTCTACCAGCCCTTCCAGCTCTCTGTTTAGCTGCTGCTTGAGATATAGGGGTTACTACAAGAGAATCCATACCTGTTTTAGAAGTGTATACTTTCTGTTTTACAAATCCAGGGTCAACTACATAATATATCCCATCTATTGTCAATGAAGTTTCAGCTATATTTGTTGCAATAACTACTTTTCTACTGCCTGGTGGCGCAGGATCAAATATTCTAGTTTGCATTTCACTGGGTAATGCAGAATAGACAGGTAGTATCAATAACTCTGGTACATCTGGTCCTAAACTTTTCATACGTTCATACAAAACTTCACATGCCGTATCAATTTCTTCCTGACCTGTTAAGAACAAAAGTATATCACCAGGAGGCTCACGCAAATGTATTTGCATGACTGTGATCAAACTAGCATCCAAATAATCTGTTTCTGGTTCTTTAGTATATAGTACTTCCACTGGAAATGTTCGACCGGGTATTGTGAATATTGGCGCCTCAAAAAAATATTGGGAAAACTTAACAGCATCCAATGTAGCTGAAGTAACAATTAATTTAAGTTCAGGACGTCTTTGAACAGCTTGCTTAAGAAGACCAAATAAAACATCAGTATGTATAGTACGTTCATGAGCTTCATCTAACATAATTACAGAATATGATTTCAAATCCAAATCCATTAGACACTCTCTTAGCAACATACCATCTGTCATGTATTTAATTAAAGTGTCAGGGCCAGTGCAATCTTCAAATCGAATAGTATATCCGACTTCTTGGCCCAGTCGACAACCATATTCTTCTGCAACACGTTTTGCAACCGACATTGCAGCTACTCTCCTTGGTTGTGTGCAACCAACTCGACCTCGTGCTGTAAAACCAGACTCACCTAGATATTGAGTAATCTGTGTAGTTTTTCCGGATCCTGTCTCACCAATAACAATGAGAATTTGGTTATCGGTAATAGCTTTAATTAGTTCTTCTCGTAATTTGTATATAGGTAATCCTTGTCTTTGTTGCAATAATGTTAAATCTGTCTTCTTACCAAATGAGCTTTTATTACCACCAATTACATGTTTTTCCATTCAGGCAAATCTTGGGGAGCCAAACCTACACCTCTCATATTAGCCGCTAAAGATCTATTGTCATCTTCTGGCAATGGATCTACCCAGTTTTTATTTAAATTTGTAGGAACTGCATCAAGCTCTTGTTCCCTTTGCAACATTTTTTGCTCTCTACGCTCTTTGGCTAGGGCAGACTGCATCATGGCTGCCTGTGCTAAACTTCCATCAGGATTTTTCACAATTCTCACAGGACTTAAATCATGCAATGCTCTACCATGACCTTGAAGAAATGGTGGTTCATCTTCTACTATTTCAATTTCTATATCAGCTTCGGCATCATCATCATCTTTAGGTAAAAGCCCAGTCATCATCAAAATCAGGTAATTCTGATCTGTCTATTACACCAGATGAAATCATTTGCTTTATTTCCCACCGTTCTGGAGATGATATTCTTGTAACTCGTTTCCTTGATTCTTCATCATCATCTATATTTCCGTGCAGCTGAAGCATACTAGTTGCACTCTGTTGAGGCCTATCAGGATTACGATTGTTTAAATCATCGGAAATATTTGTATGCAAATGTGCATGTGATTCAGGATTTAAGTCTTTACCTGTAACTTGGCAAACATCCCTCATTGATAATGAAATTTTTTGTCCAGTTATTGACAAAACTTTAACTTTTACTGCAGCCCCTCTTGACACAACTTCTGAAACATCAGTAACTCTTCCTTCAGCTCTTAATTGAGAGATATGAACTAATCCTTCTACACGTTTTCTAATACCAAGTATTTGGACAAAACAACCAAATGGTACTAGGTTCATAACACGACCAGAATATATATGACCTGGTTCTGGATTGTCTTTCAGATCTTGTTTATCTGATTGAAATCGATCAGATGATTCTCTATTATTCCTATTCCTGGATGTCATCTTTACTTCTCGCCTAGTGCGGCTTCTATCTCTAGACCTGCTTCTTTCCTGGATCTTGAGCGTGATCTTCTCCTCCTGGATCTTGAATGCGACCTACTTCTCTTAGATCTTGAATGTGACCTACTTCTCCTGGATCTTGAATGAGACCTACTTCTCCTACGGGAATTGATGAACTCCTGCATCTTTTGGACCGATCTACAGATGTAGATCTACTCCTGTGACGCCTTGAAATATGTCTGTTCTTATCGTGATCTCTGTCTTTATATCTTTTTCGATCCCTATCATATTCTTTATCATTATATTTGCTTTTAGGTTTTCTACCAGTGTCCCTATGATTATCTTTAATTTCATCACTCTTTAAATCAACTTCATCATTTTTACTGCAATTGGCAACCTTATCAGATTTAATATTTAAGGCGCCAATGACTCGAATTCTGCCATAA
>NW_020539725.1:23554434-23574935 GCF_003426905.1 Ctenocephalides felis
GTTTCATAATAAAAATATTTACCAACTATTTAATATCCAATCCAACCACTTTCCTATTATTTATTCTTACTGAAATTATATAATTGATACTTTATAAATTGGCATTTGCACTATAATATAATATCTTACCATCATAAATTTATTCAAGCGATGCATGTCAATTCCAAACCATTCACGAACCATGGTTTTTAAATAGCAATCGAAAACAAAATAGCATCATTAATATTTGTGAAACTGTGAATTAGTGTACTAATATTATCTGCGAGTTCTTCCTACAAAATAAAAAATTAATTAAATTTAACATTCTTAAATGGTGGCTCACTATATTAAGAAACAAACTTGTATAAGAGGTTTATCTGACATCCACATGCAATAAAATAAACCTTTCCAGATCCTCATAAAATCTTCTTCTTTGAAACCTGTAATTACACCATTATAATATTATGATCATATCAATTTAGTAGCGTTCTTGTATCTTTAAATTTGTGTATGGAACAATTTATCACAGCGAAGAAATTATAAAAACCTGTTTAATGTTTTTAGCAAGTGCTGAAGTTAGCTTTATATTTTTATTTGTTATAATCGTTAACTAATTAGATGTTCAATATATATTACACTTATTTTTAACGATATTTCACAAATAAAACTTACGAAATGAACTCTGTGATCGATAACCTAACCATTTTCTTAAATTTTTTAATACTCTGTCACGTAGTTTTTTATCATTGCCCGCAAGAACTTTAGCAAATTTTAATTCTTGTTCTAATAACAAGACGTCCGCATTATTTTTATTAGATTTTTTGGCACCCTTTTTAGATAGTTTTTTCAACGTAGGTTGATTTTTTTTAACCTCTAAATTAGCAACTGCCATGATGCACCATGCGTTCTGTCTTTTTAGAACCAACAAGCACGCAACAAGCTCAGTGGATAAATTCCAAAGAGAACAAAATTTATAGGTATCAGAAAATTCAATACACAGAAGCATAGATAAAAGAGTAAAAGATCTGCATAGATACACAGATGCAAGCATAGATAAAAGAAGAGTAGTGGATGCAAGCATAGATAAAAAAAGCGTATGCAAGCTGATGTTAACAAACATCTAAACATCATATAAATATGATCTAAACATCTAGCATGCATCTAACAATCAAACTAATTTATTCTAAATAACAACTTGTACTAAATTGAAAAATAAAAGTCACATAAAACATTTAAAACAGTACCTAGACATAATAATAATAAAAAGTCCATCATTTCTAACAATTTATTCTGATAATTTTTTAAGACTTTCAGATATTTTTAAGATATTAATTTTAAGACATATTAATTTTATTCAGTTTTGAACGCCATCTACAGCCGTCGAATATTTCGAAATTGAAAGTGTTACTAACTTCGCGTCAATATTGAATTTGTCGTAAAATTAATGCCAAACGTCATGTCTCGTATTATGAAATATTAGTGTTTGTGGTTGTCCATTCTTGGTGGGGCAAGAAATATAAATAAATTTATGTTGTTTTATGTATTATTTATAATAATATTTACTCCATAGGGAAAACATTTATGAGTGAACTAATATAACAAAATTATCATGTTTTTATATATAATAAAACTATTTGGTTTAATACGCCTTGCGTGCGTAGTGGCCTGTCAAAAATGAATGAAACAAAAGTCATCTACCACATAGATGAAGAACAGACTCCCTACCTAGTAAAAATTCCTATTGGACCTGACAAAGTTACTCTGCTCGACTTCAAACAAGTTCTTAACAAACCAAACTATAAATTTTTTTTTAAGTCAGTTGACGATGATTTTGGTGTCGTTAAAGAGGAGATTGCCGATGATGCGGCGCCTTTACCTTGTTTTAATGGAAGGGTGGTCAGCTGGTTAGTCACAGCTGAAGGATCAAACCAGAGTGATAATAATTCAGAAGTGCCAGCAAGTGAGACTGATTCTGTAATGGGCAGAGATCGGGTTGGTTTCAACCGAAAGCCAACTGGTGCTCTTTGCTATAGAGCGGCTTCGGTCATGTCCAGTGATTTAGATGCAACTAGTCTTGTTGACACTGAAAGTGAAATAACTTTGGATAGGGATATGACTGAGTGCTCAAGTGTTAGTCGATTACAATTATCCAGAAAGAGACAAACGCAAAGAAGAAGAAAACGGCCCCCTACCTTATCTCGAACTTCCTCATACTCTTCAATAACTGACTCCACTATGAGCTTAAATATTATAACAGTTTCTTTAAACATGGATACTGTTAACTTTTTGGGAATTTCTATAGTGGGGCAGTCAAACACAGGAGGTGATGGCGGTATATATGTAGGAAGCATTATGAAAGGAGGTGCGGTTGCATTGGATGGTCGTATTGAGCCAGGTGACATGATTCTTCAAGTAAATGATATTAATTTCGAAAATATGAGTAATGATGAAGCAGTCCGTGTGTTGCGAGAGGCTGTTCAGAAAACAGTACCTATAAAATTAGTAGTTGCCAAATGTTGGGACCCTCAGCCTAAAGGATATTTTACAATACCCCGTACAGAACCTGTGCGTCCAATTGATCCTGGGGCATGGGTGGCTCATACTGCTGCTTTGATAAGTCATGAAAATACTATTCCTGAATTATCTGAATCTCCAGAATCACAATTAAATGTTAATATGGATATGTCAGAAGTTGTAAAAGTAATGTCACGACCAGACAGCGGTCTGGAGATAAGGGATCGTTTGTGGTTAAAAATAACAATTCCACATGCCTTTATTGGTGCAGATGTTGTAGATTGGGTGCTTGCTCATGTCCAAGGTTTAAATGATAGACGAGATGCTAGAAAATATGTATCACTAATGCTCAGAAGGGGTCATATAAGACATACAGTCAACAAACCATCTTTCTCTGAACAATGTTACTATGTTTTAGGAGACCCCAGTTTGGTCCATGAAATGTCAGCATTGAATTTAGGTGAAAGTGAAAGTATTATCAGTGATGTAACACCTCTTCCAAATCCTCCTATGTATATGCCTTATTCTGGCAACTACACACCTTCCCATGGATATCAGCCAATTCAATACAGCTGTGGAAATCTAGAGCAAAGGGTCTTAAGTTCCGGATCAAGCAGTTCTGATGCTCTTACAACCAAAGACATGGCAGCATCACAAAGTGATGTCACTTCTATTCAACAAAACATGTGTTCAGCAAGTCGTTCTTCAGACTCATCCAATAAACAAGATCAGGATATGTTTCTAAGCTACCTGTGAGGTCAACTGAAAACATTTAGAAAATGAGCATCATACCATTTTTTGTAATGCATGGAAGATGATTGTGATTGAATGTAAATGAACAATATAAATTAAAACAATAGTATCTGGAAAACAGGAAATAATGCATTTTAAAAATTGACAAATTATTTATAATTGTACATCCTAAATAACATCCAAATATCACCTTCTTATTTGGATTAAATGTTAAGAATACAAACACAAATTCAAGACTATATATATACATATGTGTATGTATGCATATTTAATTGTATTTTCTTCACAATCAGCATTTAATTTTGTGAATTTATAGTAATATATTTGTATTCATTACTATAAATTATAACTGCATATTTTATGCAAGATTATTACAGTTGCAATACTGCACCATGTAGTATTGTAATTTTCTTTAATAAGTATGGAATCTAAATCTGTCATTCCATAAATGTATATAGTTCCATAAAAGATCATCTATTATATTGATTGGACAATACAGGGAGAACATAAAAAGTATACTATATTATGCATTTTAATTCCTTTATAAATTTATTATGTGTCTATATATTTGTGTGTAATTAATACAATTGTAATATAAAAATATTGAACAAATACATGTCTAAAAATTTTATAAGCAATAATATATGGAAACATTGTTCATAATGTAATTATACATAAGCCTAAACATATAAAATATTTCAAGCAAACTTTTCAGAAATATAGGAATCAGAAATTTAAAGTGTTAATATTTCAGATGCCTTTACTTCAATTAGATTTTCCATAGCTTCTACTTGTGTGCACCAGTTTTCCAAATTCATTGCCATACCTCCAATTTGTGTTCTATCTAAAACTCGAGGTTGAACCCATGTCATATTCACTACACCAGCAACCTAAAATAATTATTACAATTTAATAACCCATAATAAATAGTTTTGAATATTTATTAGTATACACAGGAATACAAATACAAACAACAAATCAAATCAATATGCTACCTATAATAGGACCATATACCATTTTTATTTAAATAATATTATCTTCAAATTAAACGAACCAAATTATTTTAATATTTCTTCACAGCTCACAAATGTGATATATAAAGTATGTTAAATGCAGAGGTACCAATGTTTTTTCTGCAACTTTTATTGTACTACATGTACTACTAAGCAAAGTATTATTTAAATCCATGTAGTATGATTTCATCAAAAAATTTAAAAATAAGAATTTTTGATGGCTTTCTCATACATATGTTCAAATATTGGATAAGATTTAAATATTTTGATTAAATTACATAGGGTTGAAAAGCATATTTATTCAAATTCTATTTTGATGAGTAAAATGCGTCAATTTTGTTATTGTTTATATGAAATGTAAGAATACATATAACTCCTATTATTAACATTATTTTGAATTGAATTTCTATTCACCTGATCAATAGCGCCTTTAACTAATCCTTGAGCTAATGCTTTCATGACCAAAAATTCTACTTCATCAACAGGTAATCTAGTTTCCATGGCAATATCTTCAAATTTAAGCTGCCTGTTGTTAGCAGCCCTCTTGAAAGTCATCTACACAAACTTTTAGTTAATTTTAACTAATACAATTAACCAATTATTAATATTTGAGTGCTACTACCTCCATGAGACAAAGAAGAGAAATTTTCTGCCTGAGTGCTATTTCATTTACTACCAAGTCAGTGATTTTTGTCCATTTTGGACGCATGTTTTCGTATCTAGATTCATAAATAAAATAATTGCATAGATAATTTTAAGATCTGATAATTATGTAATTTGAAGTATTTATAGAATAAATATGTAGTTCGATTTATGAAAGTTATTGTAAAAAACTAGTTTTTTAACATTAATGAACTTCATTAATTGAAAATTTTCAATATTTGTTAAACATTCAGTTTTGTAAGTCAATAGGAAAAAACCTGCCAAAGTATTCATTCACAAAAAAAAAATTCAAAGTCACATCTTTAAGTACATAAATTATATCACTGACCCTATGTTTTTAGATTTATTTTTAGTATCTAAAGATAATAAAATAAATACTATTATTTCCAGTAAATGCTCTTAACTTACACTGCAATATCTCCTCTGTTAAAGGCATTTAGAAGATCAATCATCCAAGAATTTTCTGTATCTTTAAGAGATTGAAGTATTGGATGGGCCAACTATAAAAACAAAAAAGATATACTATATAATTTATAGCTCTATTTATATAATGCAACAAAACAATGTTCTTACCAATTCTCCTAGATTATAAACACCATCTCCAAGAAGAGCAGCAAGCCCTAAAAAGTATGCCTGTTTGTGCTGTTCTTCAGCAGAAAGTTCGCTTATATCAATGCATCCTAGATATCTCAATGCTGCTCTATAATAGTCTCCATGCTGAGCTTGAACTCTAAAAATATTCATATAAATTAAATTTTATATTGTATTGTGCCTGAAGTTCAATTGCAGGAACTTCCTAATTTCTAAACACAATAACCGGCCAAGATGCCCACAGATATTTTTAATTTGAATTCAAACTTTGATAAAGCCACGTAAACATGAATATCAAGTAACATGAAGCTATATTTAGTTAATATAATAAACAATAAAGGATAGTATGCTGATCAGCAAAATGATATAAATTCTGTGATAATGTAATATAAGGATAATATAAAATGAATAAAATAATATTGAATAGCTATTATCTTCAATGCCAAAATATTCTGTATATACCTATAATATTGTGCGGCTAATTGGTAATATCGTCCATGTACTGAAGTTACACTACCCGAGTCTTCTAATGTATCTTTTAATGATGTTATTATCTGCTTTGTTGTCACATAATCTTCCAAATGTTCTAATGCTATTTGACCACGAAGCACCTATTATAAATTACAATATTTAGTATTGCAATTAAAGATCATTATATTATAACTTAACTCTTAATCACTTGTTTGCATATGAATTATAATAAATAAATATTTTTAAATGATTTTTTACCAAATAGAGCAAGTTACTTTAAATTTAAATGGGGTTATAACTTTAATAAAAAAAAAAAGTTGATTTTTAGAAACAAAATATTAAAAATTAGTGTAGTTGGTTCAAGACATTTTTTTTACTAATATTAATATTAACCACTAGACTCAATAGAACACAGTCAACACTGGGCTTAACATATATTTATAAGAAAGATATCAAAATTTGAACAAATTAAAATGTGAGTTTAGTTTTTATATCCAATCTATGTTTAATGTGCCGATATTTACACTTACAATGTTTAGAATAACCATTATGATAATTATAATTCTCACCTGGCATAATGCATGTGCCTCTGTATTATTTTTAACCTTTTCAGCAAGTTTTTCAAGAAAACTTATAGCTTCTCTTTTATCAGCTATCTGTTGCACAACTATAGCCAAAATCTCAACTAGAGACAGAGGGTTGATTCTACAAAAAATATACTACATAAAACAAAAAAAAAAAGTTATTTTTATAATATTGCACTGGTTGATGATTGTTATTACTTATTTTCAAACGAGGTTATGAAATTTTGATAGACTTGCACTAAGTTCTCCCCCTTGCAAAGTTCTGGATTTTTTACAAATCGTTCTAATTTCAATGTTAGTTGATGCCATAATCTGTGAAAAAATGAAATGTAATGAAAATTTACCAAATCACATTCAACACCGGTATGGAAAAAATGTGGTGTATGTAAAATACATTACTTTTTATTATAATATTCTTCTAATTGTGCCCACTCAGCAGCTATTGCCTTATCAGAGGACGATTGTTTATGTGATAAATATTCACTAACGCTTGACGAAGACGTTGCTACAGCCATTTTGAACAGAATGACAATTAACAATAGAATCAGAAACGCAATCCGAGCTCAAATACGCGTTTAAACGAATGCATAGACGTCGATGAAATAAATGAAATAAACACTGTACGCGGATTCATCTGTCATTCGGAACGATTGACGCGCTACTAGTACTAACTAGTAGTAACCCTAAGTAGTAACTACTATAAATAAAAGATGAAAAACATAAATAATAAAACTACTATCGAAATTAATTAAACTGACGAAATAAATATGTAGCAAATTTTTATGTTCTGTAGACCGGATCATAGATGAGGGAGTAAAAGTAAGGACCATAAACCTGGTCAACCAGGACCAACTATGGAATAATTTAGTTAACTGCTTAATTCAAAATTTTGAATGGCAGCAAAATTTATTTTAAATGCTTATGCTTGCTAATTTATACCAATCAAAATGCTTGAAATCATTGAATTGCAATCCTACATATCCTTAGCGAATCATGGCCTTTATGATTTCTTTACAATTTACAATGAATTTATAATTTCATTAAATATAGTTAATCATAGTACACTTAAGCCGGCCACAGACGTAAATGTATACTGCGCAACCTGCGACTTGTGCATGTATTCTCTAGCGTCTGGGGGTGTTTTTTGCGCAACTTGACAGATGGTAGCGAGTAGGCATGAGCACTTTTCATTATTTTAATTGCGCATTTATTCATGTCGGCAAGTTCATTCGTTGGCGCGTGTGGCAGCACATATCCCGTTTTATTTTACTTTGTAGCAAATCATAATACAAGTTTATGAAGTTATCGACAATTAAAAGTTATTAAATTAGCCCTCTGAACACTTTGAATTCTCTTCTGATGCTGTAAACATAAATTAATAAAAAGTTATAGTCTGTGGCCGGCTTAGAAATATACTCAATGGCCTCAACATATATATTTCTATATATAAAAATTATTATATATTATTTATATATATAAGTTATTTTATATAGGCAAATACATAGTGAATATATTTACTAATGTTTACCCCTTACCCTAATGTGTTTCCTTAAAAATTATTATGTATTATAATATACAATAATTTTTAATGAAACACATTAGGAGGATATAAAACAGTAAAATTTTAGATAAATGATTGGTTATATCTTTTATCGATATTTTAAAAATTTAACTAAATATTGGATATTTAACAGTTTATTTTTTAAAATAATAATTTCTAATTAATATGTCTAACAAAATACTATTTTTTGCAATTATTTAAGTAATCCTTTTATTTATTCCATAACAGGACTTACTTGTCAACTGCGGAATCTACTATTTACATCAAATAAATCTAATTTATTATTGATCAGAACAAATTAGACTTTACAAGCGAATTATCTCCAATTTACATGACATTTAATAAATGAAACAGAGTGCTTCAACTTAATTAAAAACATTTAAACAATCACTTAAAAAGAATTCATTTGTTTATTTTTGGTTATACATATATTTACACCTAAATGTTATAACAAAATCGTCTTAATATATAGAAATATAATTGATATAGCTTAAAAATAACTTGTTTATGGACATAAGAGGAAATACAAAAAAGTAATGAAAACATTAATCAAGTCATAGTTAAAAACATGTGAATTTAATACATTTTAAATTGTCCATGTAAAACAAATTCTTCAGTATGAATATTGTTATACCAAAATATTTTTAAATTCGAGCAATGGTTTTCAAGCTAGGTTTATATCACATTTAAAAACTTATTAATAATATATCTTATGAACTACACAATGCAACAAAAATTCTATTGGCACTAATAACTGAATTATAATAAAATATTTATTGCAAAGTTAATGCAGCAATCCATTATAATTCACTGGTTAACATTTATGAGTTTGAATTAGTTTAAAATCAATTTTATATAATTATTTTCAAAAGTACTACCATAGATACAAGCAGCAATATGTTAGTGACTTAAACAATAATGCCTACAATACTGTTAAAACAAGGCACAGTATAAAATAACTTAAACACAAATAAAAATAAATCTGTTATATCAATATCATTCCAGCTACAATGAATAAAGTTCAATATAATGTCATTAGATAAAAATATTATAGGTAGTAAGATATTTATAAATTTTCAAAGCATTTTGAATATAATTCTCACAAAAATTCTGTTCTTATGAAGTAATATCACAAAAATAACCCCAAAAAGCCATTTTTTAATTTTTGTTAGATTTACTGTGTGAAAGAATTGGTCCATCCGAGAGACCAATAACATGTTAAATAGCTAGTGAACATGCATACGTACTTCTAACATATTTTTAAAATAGGCAGAAACATTAGTCACAATGCTACAAACATGTATAATATATTTATTTCAATGACTAATATAATTTAGAAAAAATATAAAGATTATTATGGAAGTGAATATCACAAAATTAACTGATTTTTATATTAAAAATTAGTTGTACTGTGAGACCTATTTACTTTCTTGCCAATAATTCTTTCATTGTTATTAGCAAGGGATTTCAGAGCGGACGATCTCAAGAGCCTTGAATTATTCAATCCTTTTGTCTTTTTGTCTTTATTGTGCATGATTGCAGGAGCCATCGTTTGAAGACACATCGCAGCTTCCTTAAGCTGCCTTGACAAAAATTCATTCTTCAACTTCTCTGCATTGAGTTCTCTCCTTAGTTGAGCTTTTGTTTTATTTCCAAAAGGACACAATACTCTATGTTGAATAATATTCACAGCAGATGGTCTCATTTCAGGATCTTTATGTATCATTAGCTAAATTTGTAAATTCATAGTTAGAATGTTAAGCTATAATTGCAAATTACATGAATACCATCATTCTAAAATTATTTACCCTAATCAAGTTATTGAAATCCTTACTGCACTGCAGAAGATCTTTTATTTTACCATCTCTTATTTCATGCCATTCAGGTCCATTTTTAGGCAGTGGACCACCCCCTCCAGCTTCGTAAATAGTCAATCCTGCAAATTTTAACATTATATATATAATATATATTATTTACTATTAATCCATTTACTATGTCAATCTCTCTATTAAATGTTGTAAAATACTATAGCAATCACCCTATTAGAACTTTTCAGCTTATGATGAATGTTTCAACACACATTGTACATATATAAATAAATAAAATGTCAGCTATGTAGCTATTTCGATGTATATATATATATATATATATATATATATATTATATATTATAAATTTACTATTATCAACTAACCTAAAGCAAAAATATCTGATTTCGTCAAATGCTTAAAATCTTCATTTAGAATCTCACGCGTCAAATATCTGCAGTCTCCTTCTTCAACTTGAGGATTTGCAAGTGATGTTACATGACCCAAATCACCTATAATGTTCAATAAAATATATTGCTTAAGAATAAAAGAAAAAATACTAATATTTTCCAGAGTTTAAGTAAAAATTTCATGCAATGCTAAATATTATTGCTTCAATTATAGGATCAAACAAAATTAAAATATGAATGCTAACCGATTTTGTATGTAACTTCTTCAGCGCCTTCTTCAAGTTCTTCAAAACCATCATCAGCTGAATCATAATTCAAGGGTAAAAGACGTTGTTCCTTTGATATAAAAATATTTCCTGGTTTTATATCCATATGTACAAGTTGCATTGAATGTATATACCTACAATTGGTTATAGAAATATTATATAACAATAATATATAAATCATCAAACTAAAGAATATAAAATTCCTCCAAAAGAATTTTGCAACACTAAATTTTTTTTTCATACTTATTGTCACTAATGTCATAAACCCTAAATAAGTACTATATTGATTGAGTTTAGAAATATACAAAAACATCAGTATTATAATAAGAATTACCTTAAACCTTCAGCTGTATGAAGTAATAAAGTTCGAAGTTCTGCTTCCGACAAAGGCTGTTCACGTATAACATCTTCTAAACTGCCACCATTACAGTACTCGTTCTGAATAACCATTCGATTATCTTCAGCCCATGCGCTATAGTATCTTACAACATGTTGATGTTTGCCAAGAACGGCGTGAGCATAAACTTCATTCAGAGCTGTTTGTCTATAAATTAAAAAAAAAATTATGAAAATATCTGAAAAATATATAGTAAATGATAAAACCAAATGAGGTTAATAAGAAGTGTTTTCTATTAATTTTACACAATATATATATATAATATATATATAGATGTGTGTTTGTGTATAATTATATAAACAATTATATAATAATCTTACTCATTAGCACTACCAGCGACTGGTTTAATGCTTTTCTTCACAGCATAAATACATCCATCCAATCTGTTTAGACATCGATAAACAGACCCGAATTCACCAGTGCCTAATATTCCTAATTCCAAAAACTCTTCATGGTATCTCGATATATTGCTATCCTAAAATGTTATACAAAGAATTAAAACATTCATCCTGTCAATGGGTTGATGTGTCATCAATTTTAAGGATAAATAAAATATGTTCCCAATTATATTTCATTAAATTACTTGAAAGAAAGTTCAAAGGCAAAGTTGTATACTTTCTCAAGGTACAATTAATTATTACTGACTATTGAATTTAGGTATGTTAAATTTGTCATTCCTATTGCACGAATCATGTCAATATTAAAATAATTAAATAAAATTAAAAATTTTGAGTCATATATAATACTAATTTTATATTTAAATATAGAAATTATGAAGAAACAACTCTAAAATTAGAATATCATTTGAAAAGTTTATTAGCATATAAACTCAATCAGTAATCGAATTTTTAGATTATTAATCAAAAAAAAAAAAAAACTTACTTGTAGAGCTACACGTTTTAGAGGTTGTTCAAATTCTTCGTCACTTACATCTTCAGCATTTAAATCTAACGGTGTAACTTTTAAAACAGGTGAACCATGCAATGATCTTTTTGACCTTGTTCGTTTTTTTGAGTGCATAAGCATACCTAAAATATATAATTACAATTGCTAGAGCAAATCTATGACATCATAAATATTCAATTGCAAGTACAAGAATTATAAATTATAAATATACAAAATAGTTTCTCTGAATTAAGCCATGCATTTAGTCGAGCATGAAACCATCAGTAAAAATTATACATATTCAAAATAGTTTTTACAAATTCAACCAAAATATATTTATCAATATCAATCTAATAATTTTACTTGAATTATTTAAGAATAATTATATTATTATATATTATATTTGTTTTAAAGTTTAAGATTTGAGCATAATCTTACCATTGGGAGTAAATGGATTAACATTGGCATGAGGACGAAGTTCATTTTTGAAGTTACTAGCAACAGCTCTAGGTCTTTCTGCTGTATTAGAACTAGATAATATAGATTTATTTGCAGAATTGATTGTTGTATTAATAATTCGACATCTTGGTGCTGGAGTGCTACTACATTTCTCAAGTAATGTCTTTGGCGTTGCAGGACTATCAAATAATCTAAAAGAATAATCAATAGATATAGATATGTCAGCAGGAAGTTTATAATAAAAAAGATTTCAAACTATTGTATGATGATAAAAATTATATGTTACATTTTCATAAACAAAAACCTCAAAGATGTGCTCTAAATATATAATTGTCAGAAGTATTTCAAAATAGTAAGCTGTAATGATAAGAATTAAGACATAAGCACTTCAAACAAGAATCATAATTTTTGTTAGATAGTGAATATCCCTTGAAGCTTTTTTGTTTATAATACTAGCTTTATAAGTGTACTACTAAAACCCTTTACTGTCTTAATTTTAAAATAAAATCTGTGATGTCGTGCATTAATTTTAATCCCATGGGAGTGCAACTATTAGATTCACTTACATTGAAAATACCTTTAATATTTTGTTGTATACACAAAATATTATACACACATACAAATGCTAGAAAAAAATATATTGAAATTCATATTTGTAAACAAACCAATCTAATTAGAACAATGTACAAAATGAATTTTTACGGACATAATCTTTATAAGCCGTATATTTTGCTCAAAGCAAAATCTAATAGTGTTTGCGACAAGACAGGTCACTTTTCAATTAAATCATTTACCTTAAGGCTCGTACTCGTCTGTAAGGGGGGCTGAAAGGAGCCGATGAAGGCTCTTCTGGTGTCGAATCTGCATTATCCGAAAAATCCAATTTTCTAGCTTTAATTCCGCCAGCAGGAGGACTTAAACAATCACTAGACGAATTAAAGCTGTCACTCATTTCGCAGCAACTTTCAACAGATACTAAAGTCGAATTCCAAGCGGAATAACGATCACAATTGTCAAAATTTAACTTTTGTGCACAATCCATGATTCTAGTTCACTTACAAAAATAACAAAAACATAAAAATATTTATCACTTACTGAGAACTTATTTTTTATAACATCATAAACTAGCATCACAAATTTTTCACATCGTACTCGTTATGGCGGGTGAGATGCTTAAAAAGCACCTGTTGACACAACAACCAATCGGCAGCCAGAATCCACTACTCCATTGCAAAAACTCATATGCAATCATAGAAGAGCGATTCCTATTGGCCGATTGTCGATATGGACGAAAAAGCGTTAAATATTTAAATACGAATTTACGAAACTTTCATATATCATATTATTATACAATGTTCTTTATGGAAACAAATAAAAAGGCTCTGCATGAAATTTTGAGGATAATGATAATATCTAATTTTGTAACAAAAACAGGAATAAAATAAGTTTCAATACAGTTTATTTATAAATATTTTATATTAAAAATATGTTTTATATTTGCCATTAATCACAATGTAAAATTTCTGCATATAATTAAAATGATGAAATAATTTTTAAAAATTCATATTTAATATGTGTTATTTATATTACTGGCACCTTTTATATTATTTGAAATCAATCCAATATTTATTGCTATAAATTCATACATTTCATAGTTGTATGTGCAAACCTCGCTTGATTCTGTGACAACTTGGAACCTTTATCAAGGACATATTAGTTATACTAAAATAATCAAAGGTTCAGTAAATAAGTTCATTAATATCCTTTTAAACCCTTTTAAAAATTAATTTACAAAAATCAATTTAAATTTGCCAGAGAAACTAGAAAAAAACAGAATTTTTTTTAGTATATCATGTTGTTAGATATATTTGCTTGAATGCCGAACAGCAAACATAATTTCATAGTATGAATAAACTTGATATAAACTTAACATATATAAAGGCTATAGTTAGCAGATCAAAATTCACATATTTTTTATTTAAAAATAACCCTCGCCCAGCAAGGAATCATCTTCTTTCCATTCAATGAAATTCAAAGTACTTCAAGAATTATTGATATGTAATAATAGTTAATATTCTAATATGCTAAGTATGTATGCAGTATTATTATATACAAAAAGGCACTTAAACTTCTTCTAGTAAAGCAAACTGATCTTCAGAATCTTCTGTGACTATTGCATCAATATTGTAAAAAGCGGCATGAAGAGATATTACAAACATGGACGCTCCTGAAAATTAAAATTAATTGTAAAAACTGTAAAATTATAAAGTTTTGCAAAATATTTAACTTTATATATATATATATATATATATATATATATATATACACGCTGGAGTCTGATGCTTCTTGGGAAACAAATCAGTACACAAAACCCATGTGTCGATTATATGCACAGAGATGCATTCTTATCTTCTAGATTCTAGACAAGTTATAAATATATATATATATATATATATATATATATATATATCTGCATCACAAAATAATCTAAATGATGAAAGAATAAATTTAAACAAAGATTTACAAAGAATTTTTAAATTACCGATAACCCAGAAAGCTGCAGCACCAGCTCCTGCTATATATAGAACAGGTAAAGAGGCAGCTGCTACAGCCACACATTGCTGTGTTGGTGTTAATTCTCGACCCATTATTGACATATGAACATTTGCTGATTTGATTTATAATAAGCAAATGCTACTCCGGCCAGAACCAACAACAACAAAGGAGATGTTATCCTAAAGAAATGAATTTATAATCAAATTATAAAAATTCATCAATAATAAATACAATAAACTTTAAAAAAGTTATGGAGAAGAGTACATAATTCTTAGAATGTTGTTACTATATGATGAATCTTTTGTTAAAAAATTGTTTAACTAGATGAAAGATTTCATTCTTTCATAGTGATAAATGATATATAAACAGCAACTACAAATTATACTTACAGACAATAAAGAAATAGACCAATAAAGACAAACAAATAATTGCTTTGAAAATGTTGTATATTTCGTACTATTCTTTTGCTCAATCGTGGCAAAGAAGCTGGAGCTTTAAAATTTGATGTCTGAGCAAATTCACTCCATGATCTAATATTTTGTCTTCTCTGCGCAATGAATTCTGTCACATTTGGAACTCGTCCTAACTGAGATTGTATTTGCGACAAACTAAAATAAGTAATTAATGTAAGTATTGAATAGATGTCTAGAAATATAACTAAGTAATAATATTAATATTAGAATGTTATATCTAAATCACAGAAGAACCAGAATTGACATAAATTATAATGTATAGTTTTTTTATAATAAAAATATAACTGAATATAGATAAAATTAACATTAAATAAATACAGTTCTCTCAATATTCAATATAGTATTAGGGCAATTGGAAAAACAGTATAAATACATTTTGTTATGTTTACATATTCATACTATTGATTTGTTTGTAGTGGGCAAATTTTAAATACTTTCTTATATTCTAAATACTAATTGGTTTCAACAATTAATAGTATACAGATTGTTTACAATATAATAAATAAATTCAATATAAAAATCTAGAACAATGACATGAATTTATAGAAAGGATTTTGGCACAAATCTCACCTAGGAAATCCAGATTTTGGTTCTGGAGGCGATTGCATTTCACCAGAAACGTCTATATTTACATCGGTCATTTTAATGCCTTTATATTCCTGAAATACTACATTTAATAGTGAGATATTTCTGATTATCCTGAATACTTTTGATATTTCTTTTGCAAATGTCAAATTCAATCGTCTTCTTTTCCTACACAACACAAACACATGCAAACTTAGATTTGTAACGTCATCTGTAAGTTCGTCAGATCTGACAGATAACCCATAAAAATAAAAATGATAAATTGATATTAATAGCAACCAAGCGACGTAGTACCACTTTCTATTTTAAATTGTATTTCATTTACTTCTACAACTATTTTATATGTTATGATTATATTTATATTCATTTGAAACTTGTATTTCAAATCCACAATGCAGTTACATCAAACAATTTATGAGTCTATCATATGAATATAACAATGATTATATTATGCATTTCATTCATAGACCTTATACAATTTCATAATGTATTGTATAAGGTCTATGATTTCATTTTATTGAAATCAATTACTGTTTAGGGCTAGGGCCTTTATTGTCATACAGTTTGACATACAATTTTATGTCATAATCAGTAGATATAAACAAATTGCAAAATAATAAATGTAATATAATCATATTCATTCATAAGAACACCTTGATTGAGATGAAATGCATAGAATAGTTTGTGTTCTGAAATTTTTTTTATATCTTATTCATTTTGTTTAAATGATATACAAGATTTGCTTTCTATCACTTTTAGAAAATATATTATTCTTTTCAATTTTTTTACAGTCTCTTCAAAACCATGAGCAATTACTAATCTTTCTAAATGATTCAAGTCACATTTAATTATTCTAAATATATTAAAAAATGTTTTGTTTGTTATAGATTTTGTTCTTGTTATATACAAATTATGAGTCTTAAGATCATTTTATGATACATATTTTATAGAATAAATCATCATTTTGAATCTTAATATGTGTTAAATCCACTTAATATTGTTTTCATGTAGTTCTTGTCTGCAGCCGGTATATCACATTTGTCCACAGCATTTTTAATAAGATTTATATCATTAGCTGTTAAACCAGGTACATAGTAGAGAATGTTTATGACTGTACTAATAAATTGTGTATCTGTACAATGTGTTATTGTATCTGAAAATAATTTTTATATAAATTAATAATTATATTTATATATGTTTCATCATATTTACACAACTATTTCATCTTTTTTTTTTTCTAAATATATAATGAATGCACAATGAGAACTGTAAACTGAATTCACTATGAAAATTACCATTGTTTGAAAAGGTGGTATTTAACAAGTCCATATCACAAGAATATTATAAATATATAATCTTTAAAATATTTGTTTAAGTACACAGTTTAGTATAGGCAGATAATAAAAAAAAACTCAGGTTAAAATATTATTCCATCACAAAGCATATTATGTGCATGTGACAAAACATTAAATAACATTCAACATAAGAACATATTTCTTCTTTCATTTATAAAGGTTAGCAATTTTACAAACTAAAGCTTATTTTTAAAATTCTCACCTAAAATTCTAGGAAGTTCCGATAGCACACTTTCTAAAAATTCTATATTATTATGTCTTGAGAGCATGATTAGAAATTGAACTTCTTCTAAAGTAAGATTTAAATTGCACACATATAGGTAAACATTATAAGACAAACTTTGTATCCAAGACAAATATTTAGAAGACCTAAAAATAAAATGCATAAATGAAATTAGGACAAAAAATTATTTGAAACAATTTCTTTATAAACTATGTACATGCTTACTTATGCAAATGTTGAAGTTCTGTGTCTTGTGATATCCTACATAATATTTTAAAAATGATTTTTCTCACATATGTGTTATTTCACCATAAAATAATTGAATGAGAGAATCCAATAAACTTTCCAAAGATATTCCATTTTTGTAGCTTTTTGCTCCCATTTCAAAAAAAATGCATAACAACATGTCTTCTAACACTTGATAAATATTATAATCCTCATTTCGAGTACAAATTTTGAATAAAGAATCTATAAATTCAAAATTGGATAAAAATCTACATTCTTTACAAACAATAAAATGTATGATACTTACTAGTAACATAATTTAATATAGTTGAATATTGATGTTTTTGTTTTAAATTACAGTCTTTACAGAAAAGAACAAACATGTAACAGATGTTATATTTTGAATCAAGCAATCACTATATCTGGAAGCTGGAAATTTTTGCTCAAATTTCGATTTCCGGAATATGGAAATCCGTCAACTATATAGTTAATAAAATCTTTTCTATATTTTTTGTAAAACCAATCGGTACTACTATTTTCTTCATCTGCTTGAATTTGAACAAAGAATCGTAAAGAGATCATAATTTCCATAATAGAGGTAAGTAATGCCATGCTCTCATTATTTAAAATATAGCAACCAGAAGAACCTTTGATGCTGTTTAATTTTACTTCTAACCATGTTTCAAATAATAATGGCATCAATGTTACTATTTTACTTTTAAAATCATTTCTTGGGTCAAAGATGCATTAAAATTTTTATTTGATCCAGAAAAAAGTCCTAGTCCATTTATTTTTAAATTGTGATCATCATAAACTCCTAAGTAGACAGGTATTGTTTCTCTGAATGAATAATTTTGTGTAACTTCTATATCCTGATTTCCCCTAAAATTGAATTATGTTTGAAATGAAGGAAGTATGGTATAAAAAATTTGAAATAAGATATGAACAATATAATGATATAAGATGGTTTGGTAATATATAATATTATTTTGAATTTACTATGCTATTCATCTTATCATTTGCAACTCAGTAAAAATAGATAGCAGATTTTTTTTAAAAAAAAACTTACATATAAAGCAAAATCTAAATTAGTGATACTTCCAGTCAACAGAAAAAAATATATCTAAACAATATATAAATAACTTTCTATTGCATTTTTAAACTGCATAAACAATTTATAATGAAAATTCAATATCAAAATAATAAAACTTACTTTTCAATGCCACTATTGTTCCTCATGAAGTCTACTAACACTTGTAACATAAGTTGCAGCTTTTGCAATACATTTACTCTCCATTTTATAGTAGAAATTTTTGAATTTAAATTTAATGTTAGTGATCGTTCAGATTTCGATTCAATGCGTAACTTAGATATCATGTCTAAAAAATTATCCATTATCCTAGAATAGTTATTGGTTACTATTGAAGGAACCAATTTCAATAATACATCCAAAAAACAATAAGGAATCATTTTGTATTCTTGGATCAATATGTGTCATTGCACAACATAAATAAGAAGATAATACATCATAATATGGCATTAACACTCTGCTATCTTTGTCAACTATCTGAAAAAATAATCAAATTTAAATTATTGATTACAATTGTCTTATTAAAATTAAAATTGAGATATTGCATTTGAAGCACAAATACAACATCAAAAAGTGAAACAAAATAGTGTTGTATTTTGAACATCCAATAAAATACTCCACTGAAAACTCAAATGTGTTTTATGAATATACATAAACTATTTATTTATGTATATGATTTAATATTGAGTCAAATTTCTAATCATCGAAAAGAACAATTTATAAATCACAAAAAATGTGAGTATCATTTTGCTGGTTAATTGATTTTGCCATTAACATTAACATTACTTATTTAAATTATTTACTTTGTTTTGTATATTTAAATATGAAATATAATCAAAACCAGATCAGACTATTATTACTGTTAAGCCAATATTACGAATCAGTACTTGAATTGACATCACATACAGGTCTCAATAATGCTTGAAGCACAGTAAACGATTCTCTTCGTACATCCTTTTCTTCATTTGTCGAGAGACTAGATAAATTTTTTCAAAATTGGACTAAACTGATTATCTATGATGTCAACAGAATATTTGGTTAAAATACATTTCAGATTATTTAATGATCCCATGCAAATTTTATGGTTGTGATGTCGGAGCTTGGACAAGCAATCCTATAATAAATTATTTATAGATTAATTAATATTAAATTAAGCTCACAAATAATGATACAAATACTAACTTTGATTTGCGTGGCGATATCAACTTTGTTCACTCCAACATTTTTTAACTGCTCTCCAATTATTATTTTCCGTACTTTGAAAGTTGTATTAGTTACATTTGTTCCTTTTGGTAAGGTTTTTCCTTTAAGTTTAACTTTTGCACGTTCTGATTTTAACAGCTTTTTATGTCTATTATTTTTACCCATTTTTAACCAAATTTAAATAATTATATTGACAAACACGTGCAAACTAATATTCCTAACCTAAAATATATATCTTTCATAACACAATGCGGTGTTGACGTGTTGACTCAAAAAACCGTTTTTCTTCGCTGTCAAATCAGCCGTTTAACGAATCGATTGGACCATAGATAAACAAGTATAAATGGATTGGACATAATCATAGATAAACTAGCGGCTGAAACTTCCCGTACCGTAACGAAACATTCGAGGATATTAAATATTTCTAATTTTAATAGA
>NW_020539725.1:23575935-23603337 GCF_003426905.1 Ctenocephalides felis
CCAAGTTCATATATTTAATTTTAAGTAGCATAATATTTTGATAAACCTAAGATTTGTGATTTAGGCAACAAAACAACTTTGAGACTCCATAGCAAATTATTACCATGAATGAAATATTCAACTGAAATTGTTATACTAAGAAATTTTTATACTAAAATTAATACCTTTGCAAGCTCTTCCATGAAAATTTCAATAAAATGTAACACTAAACCCATAGCATTATTTTGTTGAAATAATGTTTTTGTCAAAACAGATTCAAACTCTTCTAGTATCTCTGCTTTCCATTTATGGTGATCTACAGCAACTAAAAATTGTCGAAGCATTCTTCTCACAAACTGCAAGTATTTTCAGATGCAACAAGTAATTGAAAACTAATGATGAAATCGTATAAAAATTCATAAAACTCATATGCAAACTTTCTGAATTAATACTGCATACACGTATGAATTCTTTTTTTAAAAGTATTATGTATTAAATAGCTGTATCCTAATTAAGAAGAATTGGTAAAATGAAAGAATAAAATGAAAAATGTATGCCATATAAATTACAAACAATCTTGCAGTAAAACTACTTGGATTTTTTAAAAAATAAATCATATATGCAGTTTATTACAACTTTCATAATCCAGATTAATTTAAGATGCAATAAAACATACTCCAATTGCAAACTGTGTTTACAATTAATGGTTTCATGATAAAAATATTTACCAACTATTTAATATCCAATCCAACACTTCCTATTATTTATTCTTACTGAAATTATATAATTTGATACTTTATAAATTGGCATATGCACTATAATATAGTATCTTACCATCATAAATTTATTCAAGCGATGCATGTCAATTCCAAACCATTCACGAACCATGGTTTTTAAATAGCAATCGAAAAACAAAATAGCATCATTAATATTTGTGAAACTGTGAATTAGTGTACTAATATTATCTGCGAGTTCTTCCTACAAAATAAAAAATTAATTAAATTTAACATTCTTAAATGGTGGCTCACTATATTAAGAAACAAACTTGTATAAGAGGTTTATCTGACATCCACATGCAATAAAATAAACCTTTCCAGATCCTCATAAAATCTTCTTCTTTGAAACCTGTAATTACACATTATAATATTATGATCATATCAATTAGTAGCGTTCTTGTATCTTTAAATTTGTGTATGGAACAATTTTATCACAGCGAAGAAATTAATAAAACCTGTTTAATGTTTTAGCAAGTGCTGAAGTTAGCTTTATATTTGTATTTGTTATAATCGTTAACTAATTAGATGTTCAAATATATATTACACTTATTTTTAACGATATTTCACAAATAAAACTTACGAAATGAACTCTGTGATCGATAACCTAACCATTTTCTTAAATTTTTTAATACTCTGTCACGTAGTTTTTTATCATTGCCCGCAAGAACTTTAGCAAATTTAATTCTTGTTCTAATAACAAGACGTCCGCATTATTTTATTAGATTTTTTGGCACCCTTTTTAGATAGTTTTTTCAACGTAGGTTGATTTTTTTTAACCTCTAAATTAGCAACTGCCATGATGCACCATGCGTTCTGTCTTTTTAGAACCAACAAGCACGCAACAAGCTCAGTGGATAAATTCCAAAGAGAACAAAATTATAAGTATCAGAAAATTCAATACACAGAAGCATAGATAAAAGAGTAAAAGATCTGCATAGATACACAGATGCAAGCATAGATAAAAGAAGAGTAGTGGATGCAAGCATAGATAAAAGAAGCGTATGCAAGCTGATGATAACAAACATCTAAACATCTAAACATGATCTAACAATCAAACTGATTTATTCTAAATAACAACTTGTACTAAATTGAAAAATAAAAGTCACATAAAACATTTAAAACAGTACCTAGACTCAATGATAATAAAAAGTCCATCATTTCTAACCAATTTATTCTTTTTAAGATTTTCTAATCAATTTTGAATTTTTTAAAATTTTCAGATATTTTTTAAGATATTAATTTTAAGACATTTTTGAACGCCATCTACAGCCGCCGAATATTTCGAAATTGAAAGTGTTACTAACTTCGCGTCAATATTGAATTTGTCGTAAAATTAATGCCAAACGTCATGTCTCTTATTATGAAATATTAGTGTTTGTGGTTGTCCATTCTTGGTGGGGCAAGAAATATAAATAAATTTATGTTGTTTTATGTATTATTTATAATAATATTTACTCCATAGGGAAAACATTTATGAGTGAACTAATATAACAAAATTATCATGTTTTATATATAATAAAACTATTTGGTTTAATACGCCTTGCGTGCGTAGTGGCCTGTCAAAAATGAATGAAACAAAAGTCATCTACCACATAGATGAAGAACAGACTCCCTACCTAGTAAAATTCCTATTGGGCCTGACAAAGTTACTCTGCTCGACTTCACAAGTTCTTAACAAACCAAACTATAAATTTTTTTTAAGTCAGTTGACGATGATTTTGGTGTCGTTAAAGAGGAGATTGCCGATGATGCGGCGCCTTTACCTTGTTTTAATGGAAGGGTGGTCAGCTGGTTAGTCACAGCTGAGGGATCAAACCAGAGTGATAATAATTCAGAGGTGCCAGCAAGTGAGACTGATTCTGTAATGGGCAGAGATCGGGTTGGTTTCAACCGAAAGCCAACTGGTGCTCTTTGCTATAGAGCGGCTTCGGTCATGTCCAGTGATTTAGATGCACTAGTCTTGTTGACACTGAAAGTGAAATAACTTTGGATAGGGATATGACTGAGTGCTCAAGTGTTAGTCGATTACAATTATCCAGAAAGAGACAAACGCAAAGAAGAAGAAAACGGCCCCCTACCTTATCTCGAACTTCCTCATACTCTTCAATAACTGACTCCACTATGAGCTTAAATATTATAACAGTTTCTTTAAACATGGATACTGTTAACTTTTTGGGAATTTCTATCGTGGGGCAGTCAAACACAGGAGGTGATGGCGGTATATATGTAGGAAGCATTATGAAAGGAGGTGCGGTTGCATTAGATGGTCGTATTGAGCCAGGTGACATGATTCTTCAAGTAAATGATATTAATTTCGAAAATATGAGTAATGATGAAGCAGTTCGTGTGTTGCGAGAGGCTGTTCAGAAAACAGTACTACCTATAAATTAGTAGTTGCCAAATGTTGGGACCCTCAGCCTAAAGGATATTTTACAATACCCCGTACAGAACCTGGCGTCCAATTGATCCTGGGGCATGGGTGGCTCACACTGCTGCTTTGATAAGTCATGAAAATACTATTCCTGAATTATCTGAATCTCCAGAATCACAATTAAATGTTAATATGGATATGTCAGAAGTTGTAAAAGTAATGTCACGACCAGACAGCGGTCTGGAGATAAGAGATCGTTTGTGGTTAAAAATAACAATTCCACATGCCTTTATTGGTGCAGATGTTGTAGATTGGGTGCTTGCTCTGTCCAAGTTTGAATGATAGACGAGATGCTAGGAAATATGTATCACTAATGCTCAGAAGGGGTCATATAAGACATACAGTCAACAAACCATCTTTCTGAACAATGTTACTATGTTTTAGGAGACCCCAGTTTGGTCCATGAAATGTCAGCATTGAATTTAGGTGAAAGTGAAAGTATTATCAGTGATGTAACACCTCTTCAAATCCTCCTATGTATATGCCTTATTCTGGCAACTACACACCTTCCCATGGATATCAGCCAATTCAATACAGCTGTGGAAATCTAGAGCAAAGGGTCTTAAGTTCCGGATCAAGCAGTTCTGATGCTCTTACAACCAAAGACATGGCAGCGTCACAAAGTGATGTCACTTCTATTCAACAAAACATGTGTCAGCAAGTCGTTTCAGACTCATCCAATAAACAAGATCAGGATATGTTTCTAAGCTACCTGTGAGGTCAACTGAAAACATTTAGAAAATGAGCATCATACCATTTTTTGTAATGCATGGAAGATGATTGTGATTGAATGTAAATGAACAATATAAATTAAAACGATAGTATCTGGAAAACAGGAAATAATGCATTTTAAAAATTGACAAATTATTTATAATTGTAACATATATATATATATATATATATATATATATATATATATATATATATATATAAACTTATTGTTTGTGGTGCAAACTCCTAAATAACATCCAAATATCACCTTATTTGGAATTAATGTTAAGAATACAAACACAAATTCAAGACTATATATATATACATATGAGTATGTATGCATATTTAATTGTATTTTCTTCACAATCAGCATTTAATTTTGTGAATTTATAGTAATATATTTGTATTCATTACTATAAATTATAACTGCATATTTTATGCAAGATTATTACAGTTGCAATACTGCACCATGTAGTATTGTAATTTTCTTTAAGAAGTATGGAATCTAAATCTGTCATTCCATAAATGTATATAGTTCCATAAAAGATCATCTATTATAATTGATTGGACAATACAGGGAGAACATAAAAAGTATACTATATTATGCATTTTAATTCCTTTATAAATTTATTATGTGTCTATATATTTGTGTGTAATTAATACAATTGTAATATAAAAATATTGAACAAATACATGTCTAAAATTTTTATAAGCAATAATATATGGAAACATTGATTGTTCATAATGTAATTATACATAAGCCTAAACATATAAAATTTCAAGCAAACTTTTCAGAAATATAGGAATCAGAAATTTAAAGTGTTAATATTTCAGATGCCTTCACTTCTATTAGATTTTCCATAGCTTCTACTTGTGTGCACCAGTTTTCCAAATTCATTGCCATACCTCCAATTTGTGTTCTATCTAAAACTCGAGGTTGAACCCATGTCATATTCACTACACCAGCAACCTGTTAAAAAAATTAATAACCCATAATAAATAGTTTTGAATATTTATTTGTGTACACAAGAAATCAAATACAAACAAAAAATCAAATCAATATGTTACCTATATTAGGGCTATATACCATTTCTATTTAAATAACATTATCTTCAAACTAAACGAACCAAATTATTTTAATATTTCTTCACAGCTCACAATTGGATTATATAAAGTATGTATTAAATGCAGAGGTACCAATGTGTTTTTTTTTTTTGGAAACTTATTGTACTACATGTACTACTAAGCAAAGTATTGTTTAAATCCATGTAGTATGATTTCATCAAAAAAATTAAAAATAAGAATTTTTGATGGCTTTCTTATACATACGTTCAAATATTGGATAAGATTTAAATATTTTGATTAGAAAAGCATATTTATTCAAATTCTATTTTGATGAATAAAATGCGACAATTTTGTTATTATTTATATGAAATGTAAGAATACATATACTCCTATTATTAACATTATTTTGAATTGAATTTCTATTTACCTGATCAATAGCGCCTTTAACTAATCCTTGAGCTAATGCTTTCATGACCAAAAATTCTACTTCATCAACAGGTAATCTAGTTTCCATGGCAATATCTTCAAATTTAAGCTGCCTGTTGTTAGCAGCCCTCTTGAAAGTCATCTACACAAACTTTAGTTAATTTTAACTAATACAATTAACCAATTATTAATATTTGAGTGCTACTACCTCCATGAGACAAAGAAGAGAAATTTTCTGCCTGAGTGCTATTTCATTTACTACCAAGTCGGTGATTTTTGTCCATTTTGGGCGCATGTTTTCATATCTAGATTCATAAATAAAATAATTGCATAGGTAATTTTAAGATCTGATAATTATGTAATCTGCAAAAATATTGCTTTATAAGAGATAATTATAGAAGTGAAGTATTTATAGAATAAATATGTAGTTTGATTTATGAAAGTTATTGTGAAAAACTAGTTTATTAACTTTAATGAACTTCATTAATTGAAAATTTTCAATATTTGTTAAACATTCAGTTTTGTAAGTCAATAGGAAAAAACCTGGCAAAGTATTCATTCACAAAAAAAAATTCAACGTCACATCTTTAAGTACATAAATTATATCACTGACCCTATGTTTTTAGATTTATTTTTAGTATCTAAAGATAATAAAATAAATACTATTATTTCCAGTAAATTCTCTAAACTTACACTGCAATATCTCCTCTGTTAAAGGCATTTAGAAGATCAATCATCCAAGAATTTTCTGTATCTTTAAGAGATTGAAGTATTGGGTGGGCCAACTATAAAAACAAAAAAGATATACTATATAATTTATAGCTCTATTTATATAATGCAACAAAACAATGTTCTTACCAATTCTCCTAGATTATAAACACCATCTCCAAGAAGAGCAGCAAGCCCTAAAAAGTATGCCTGTTTGTGCTGTTCTTCAGCAGAAAGTTCGCTTATATCAATGCATCCTAGATATCGCAATGCCGCTCTATAATAATCTCCATGCTGAGCTTGAACTCTAAAAATATTCATATAAATTAAATTTTATATTGTATTGTGCCTGAAGTTCAATTGCAGGAACTTCCTAATTTCTAAACACAATAATCGGCCAAGATGCCCACAGATATTTTTAATTTGAATTCGAAATTTGATAAAGCCATAATATGGTTAAAATTTAAATAGTTAATACATAAATGTATAATATAATTGTAAACAAGAACATCAAGTAATGTGGAGCTATATTTAGATAATATAATACACAATAAAGGATATTATGCTGATCAGCAAAATGATAATGAGTCCATGAAATAAAAAAAAAAAAATTGAAGAGCTATTATCTTCAATTCCAAAATATTCTGTATATACCTATAATATTGTGCGGCTAATTGGTAATATCGTCCATGTACTGAAGTTACACTACCCGAGTCTTCTAATGTATCTTTTAATGATGTTATTATCTGCTTTGTTGTCACATAATCTTCCAAATGTTCTAATGCTATTTGACCACGAAGCACCTATTATAAATTACAACATTTAGTATTGCAATTGAAGATCATTATATTATAACTTAACCCTTAATCACTTGTTTGCTTATGAATTATAATAAATAAATACTTTAAAATGATTTTTTACCAAATAGAGCAAGTTATTTTAAATTTAAATGGGGTTATAACTTTAATAAAAATAATATAAGTTAATTTTTAGAAACAAAATATTAAAAATTAGTTTAGTTGGTTCAAGACATTGATTTTTATTCCTAATATTAATATTAACCACTAGACCCAATAGAACACGGTCAACACTGTGTTAACATATATTTATAGAAAGATATCAAAATTTGAAGAAAACTTATAGCTTCTCTTTTATCAGCTATCTGTTGCCAAACTATAGCCAAAATCTCAACTAGAGATAGAGGGTTGATTCTACAAAAAAATATACTACATAAACACATGAAAAAGTATTTTTTATAATATTGCACTGGTTGATGATTGTTATTACTTATTTTCAAACGAGGTTATGAAATTTTGATAGACTTGCACTAAGTTCTCCCCCTTGCAAAGCTCTGGATTTTTTACAAATCGTTCTAGTTTCAATGTTAGTTGATGCCATAATCTGTGAAAAAATGAAATGTAATGAAAATTTACCAAAGTCACATTCAACACCGGTATGGAAAAAATGTGGTGTATGTAAAATACATTACTTTTTATTATAATATTCTTCTAATTGTGCCCACTCAGCCGCTATTGCCTTATCAGAGGACGATTGTTTATGTGATAAATATTCACTAACGCTTGACGAAGACGTTGCTACAGCCATTTTGAACAGAATGACAATTAACAATAGAATCAGAAACGCAATCCGAGCTCAAATACGCGTTTAAACGAATGCATAGACGTCGATGAAATAAATGAAATAAACACTGTACGCGGATTCATCTGTCATTCGGAACGATTGACGCGCTACTAGTAGTAACTAGTAGTAACTACCATAGATAAAAGAAGAGTAACTACTATAAATAAAAAGATGAAAAACATAAATAATTAAACTGACGAAATAAATGTGTTGCAAATTTTTATGTTCTGTAGACCGGATCATAGATAAGGGAGTAAAGGTAAGGACCATAAACCAGGGCAATATGGGCTAATATGGTCAACCAGGACCAACTTTGGAATAATTTAGTTAACTGTTTATTTCAAAATTTTGAATGGCAGCAAAATTTATTTTAAATGCTTATGCTTGCTAATTTGTACCAATCAAAATGCTTGAGATCATTAAATTGAAATCCTACATATCGTTATCGAATCATGGCCTTTATGATTTCTTAAAAAACAATTGTTTTTTTATTTTTGTTTGCATTTTGATTATTATGATTATAATCTTTGTTGTACAATTTACAATGGAATTATAATTCCATTAAATATAGTTATTCATGGTACACTTTATACTCAATGGCCTCAACATATATATATATATATTTCTAAATATATAAAAATTATTATATATTATTTATATATATATATATAAGTTATTTTATATAAGCAAATACATAGTGAATATATTTACTAATGTTTACCCCTTACCCTAATGTGTTTCCTTAAAAATTATTATGTATTATAATATACAATAATTTTTAATGAAACACATTAGGAGGATATAAAACAGTAAAATTTTAGATAAATGATTGGTGATATCATTTATCGATATTTTAAAAATTTAACTAAATATTGGATATTTAACAGTTTATTTTTTAAAATAATAATTTCTAATTAATATGTCTAACAAAGATACTATTTTTTGCAATTATTTAAGTAATCCTTTTATTTATTCCATAACAGGACTTACTTGTCAACTGCGGAATCTACTATTTACATCAAATAAATCTAATTTATTATTGATCCGAACAAATAAGACTTTACAAGCAAATTATCTCCAATTTATATGACATTTAATAAATGAAACAGAGTGCTTTAACTTAATTCAAAACATTTAAACAATCACTTAAAAAGAATTCATTTGTTTATTTTTGGTTATACATATATTTACACCTAAATGTTATAACAAAATCGTCTTAATATATAGAAATATAATTGATATAGCTTAAAAACAACTTTGTTTATGGACATAAGAGGAAATACAAAAAAGTAATGAAAACATTAATCAAGTCATAGTTAAAAACGTGTGAATTTAATACATTTTAAATTGTCCATGTAAAACAAATTCTTCAGTATGAATATTGTTATACCAAAATATTTTTAAATTCGAGCAATGGTTTTCAAGCTAGGTTTATATCACATTTAAAAACTTATTAATAATATATCTTATGAATTACACAATGCAACAAAAATTCTATTGGCACTAATAACTGAATTATAATAAAATATTTATTGCAAAGTTAATGCAGCAATCCATTATAATTCACTGGTTAACATTTATGAGTTTGAATTAGTTTAAAATCAATTTTATATAATTATTTTCAAAAGTACTACCATAGATACAAGCAGCAATATGTTAGTGACTTAAACAATAATGCCTACAATACTGTTAAAACAAGGCACAGTATAAAATAACTTAAACACAAATAAAAATAAATCTGTTATATCGATATCATTCCAGCTACAATGAATAAAGTTCAATATAATGTCATTAGATAAAAATATTATAGGTAGTAAGATATTTATAAATTTTCAAAGCATTTTGAATATAATTCTCACAAAAATTCTGTTCTTATGAAGTAATATCACAAAAATAACCCCAAAAAGCCATTTTTTAATTTTTGTTAGATTTACTGTGTGAAAGAATTGGTCCACCCGAGAGACCAATAACATGTTAAATAGCTAGTGAACATGCATTCGTACTTCTAACATATTTTTAAAATAGGCAGAAACATTAGTCACAATGCTACAAACATGTATAATATATTTATTTCAATGACTAATATAATTTAGAAAAAATATAAAGATTATTATGGAAGTGAATATCACAAAATTAACTGATTTTTATATTAAAAATTAGTTGTACTGTGAGACCTATTTACTTTCTTGCCAATAATTCTTTCATTGTTATTAGCAAGAGATTTCAGAGCGGACGATCTCAAGAGCCTTGAATTATTCAATCCTTTTGTCTTTTTGTCTTTATTGTGCATGATTGCAGGAGCCATCGTTTGAAGACACATCGCAGCTTCTTTAAGCTGCCTTGACAAAAATTCATTCTTCAACTTCTCTGCATTGAGTTCTCTCCTTAGTTGAGCTTTTGTTTTATTTCCAAAAGGACACAATACTCTATGTTGAATAATATTCACAGCAGATGGTCTCATTTCAGGATCTTTATGTATCATTAGCTAAATTTGTAAATTCATAGTTAGAATGTTAAGCTATAATTGCAAATTACATAAATACCATCATTCTAAAATTATTTACCCTAATCAAGTTATTGAAATCCTTACTGCACTGCAGAAGATCTTTTATTTTACCATCTCTTATTTCATGCCATTCAGGTCCATTTTTAGGCAGTGGACCACCCCCTCCAGCTTCGTAAATAGTCAATCCTGCAAATTTTAACATTATATATATAATATATATTATTTACTATTAATCCATTTACTATGTCAATCTCTCTATTAAATGTTGTAAAATACTATAGCAATCACCCTATTAGAACTTTTCAGCTTATGATGAATGTTTCAACACACATTGTACATATATAAATAAATAAAATGTCGGCTATGTAGGTATTTCGATATATATATATATATATATATATATATATATATATATATATATATATATATATATATATATATTATAAATTTACTATTATCAACTAACCTAAAGCAAAAATATCTGATTTCGTCAAATGCTTAAAATCTTCATTTAGAATCTCACGCGTCAAATATCTGCAGTCTCCTTCTTCAACTTGAGGATTTGCAAGTGATGTTACATGACCCAAATCACCTATAATGTTCAATAAAATATATTGCTTAAGAATAAAAGAAAAAATACTAATATTTTCCAGAGTTTGAGTAGAAATTTCATGCAATGCTAAATATTATTGCTTCCATTATAGGATCAAACAAAATTAAAATATGAATGCTAACCGATTTTGTATGTAACTTCTTCAGCGCCTTCTTCAAGTTCTTCAAAACCATCATCAGCTGAATCATAATTCAAGGGTAAAAGACGTTGTTCCTTTGATATAAAAATATTTCCTGGTTTTATATCCATATGTACAAGTTGCATTGAATGTATATACCTACAATTGGTTATAGAAATATTATATAATAATAATATATAAATCATCAAACTAAAGAATATAAAATTCCTCCAAAAGAATTTTGCAACACTAAATTTTTTTTTCATACTTATTGTCACTAATGCAATAAACCCCAAATAAGTAGTGTATTGATTGAGTTTAGAAATATACAAAAACATCAGTATTATAATAAGAATTACCTTAAACCTTCAGCTGTATGAAGTAATAAAGTTCGAAGTTCTGCTTCCGACAAAGGCTGTTCACGTATAACATCTTCTAAACTGCCACCATTACAGTACTCGTTCTGAATAACCATTCGATTATCTTCAGCCCATGCGCTATAGTATCTTACAACATGTTGATGTTTGCCAAGAACGGCGTGAGCATAAACTTCATTCAAAGCTGTTTGTCTATAAATTAAAAAAAAAAAATGAAAATATCTGAAAAATATATAGTAAATGATAAAACCAAATGAGGTTAATAAGAAGTGTTTTCTATTAATTTTAAACAAAGCTGACTGTATATAGATATGTTTCAAAAAAAAATATCTATATATATATATATATATATATATATATATATATATATATATATATGGATGTGTGTGTGTATAATTATATAAACAATTATATAATAATCTTACTCATTAGCACTACCAGCGACTGGTTTAATGCTTTTCTTCACAGCATAAATACATCCATCCAATCTGTTTAGACATCGATAAACAGACCCGAATTCACCAGTGCCTAATATTCCCAATTCCAAAAACTCTTCGTGGTATCTCGATATATTGCTATCCTAAAATGTTATACAAAGAATTAAAACATTCATCCTGTCAATGGGTTGATGTGTCATCAATTTTAAGGATAAATAAAATATGTTCCCAATTATATTTCATTAAATTACTTGAAAGAAAGTTCAAAGGCAAAGTCGTATACTTTCTCAAGGTACAATTAATTATTACTGACTATTGAATTTAGGTATGTTAAATTTGTCATTCCTATTGCACGAATCATGTCAATATTAAAATAATTAAATAAAATTAAAAATTTTGAGTCATATATAATACTAATTTTATATTTAAATATAGAAATTATGAAGAAACAACTCTAAAATTAGAATATCATTTGAAAAGTTTATTAGCATATAAACTCAATCAGTAATTGAATTTTTAGATTATTAATTAAAAAAAAAAAAACTTACTTGTAGAGCTACACGTTTTAGAGGTTGTTCAAATTCTTCATCACTTACATCTTCAGCATTTAAATCTAACGGTGTAACTTTTAAAACAGGTGAACCATGCAATGATCTTTTTGACCTTGTTCGTTTTTTTGAGTGCATAAGCATACCTAAAATATATAATTACAATTGCTAGAGCAAATCTATGACATCATAAATATTCAATTGCAAGTACAAGAATTATAAATTATAAATATACAAAATAGTTTTTCTGAATTAAGCCATGCATTTAGTCGAGCATGAAACCATCAGTAAAAATTATACATATTCAAAATAGTTTTTACAAATTCAACCAAAATATATTTATCAATATCAATCTAATAATTTTACTTGAATTAGTTAAGAATAATTATATTATTATATATTATATTTGTTTTAAATATGTTCATGCAAATAAACAAAAAATCTCAATTAAAGCTTTAGTTTAAGATTTGAGCATAATCTTACCATTGGGAGTAAATGGATTAACATTGGCATGAGGACGAAGTTCATTTTTGAAGTTACTAGCAACAGCTCTAGGTCTTTCTGCTGTATTAGAACTAGATAATATAGATTTATTTGCAGAATTGATTGTTGTATTAATAATTCGACATCTTGGTGCTGGAGTGCTACTACATTTCTCAAGTAATGTCTTTGGCGTTGCAGGACTATCAAATAATCTAAAAGAATAATCAATAGATATAGATATGTCAGCAGGAAGTTTGTAATAAAAAAGATTTAAAACTATTGTATTATGATAAATTATATGTTACATTTTCATAAACAAAAACCTCAAAGATGTGCTCTAAATATATAATTGTCAGAAGTATTTCAAAATAGTAAGCTGTAATGATAAGAATTAAGACATAAGCACTTCAAACAAGAATCATAATTTTTGTTAGATAGCGAATATCCCTTGAAGCTCCTTTGTTTATAATACTAGCTTTATAAGTGTACTACTAAAACCCTTTACTGTCTTAATTTTAAAATAAAATCTGTGATGTCAAGCATTAATTTTAATTCCATGGGAGTGCAACTATTAGATTCACTTACATTGAAAATACCTTTAATATTTTGTTGTATACCCAAAATATTACACACACATACAAATGCTAGAAAAAAATATATTGAAATTCATATTTGTAAACAAACCAATCTAATTAGAACATTGTACAAAATGAATTTTTACGGACATAATCTTTATAAGCCGTATATTTTGCTCAAAGCAAAATCTAATAGTGTTTGCGACAAGACAGGTCACTTTTCAATTAAATCATTTACCTTAAGGCTCGTACTCGTCTGTAAGGGGGGCTGAAAGGAGCCGATGAAGGCTCTTCTGGTGTCGAATCTGCATTATCCGAAAAATCCAATTTTCTAGCTTTAATTCCGCCAGCAGGAGGACTTAAACAATCACTAGACGAATTAAAGCTGTCACTCATTTCGCAGCAACTTTCAACAGATACTAAAGTCGAATTCCAAGCGGAATAACGATCACAATTGTCAAAATTTAACTTTTGTGCACAATCCATGATTCTAGTTCACTTACAAAAATAACAAAAACATAAAAATATTTATCACTTACTGAGAACTTATTTTTTATAACATCATAAACTAGCATCACAAATTTTTCACATCGTACTCGTTATGGCGGGTGAGATGCTTAAAAAGCACCTGTTGACACAACAACCAATCGGCAGCCAGAATCCACTACTCCATTGCAAAAACTCATATGCAATCATAGAAGAGCGATTCCTATTGGCCGATTGTCGATATGGACGAAAAAGCGTTAAATATTTAAATACGAATTTACGAAACTTTCATATATCATATTATTATATAATGTTCTTTATAGAAACAATTAAAAAGGCTCTGCATGAAATTTTGAGGATAATGATAATATCTAATTTTGTAACAAAAACAGGAATAAAATAAGTTTCAATACAGTTTATTTATAAATATTTTATATTAAAAATATGTTTTATATTTGCCATTAATCACAATGTAAAATTTCTGCATATAATTAAAATGATAAAATAATTTTTAAAAATTTATATTTAATATATGTTATTATATTACTGGCACCTCCAATATTCATTGCTATAAATTCATACATTTCATAGTTGTATGTGCAAACCTCGCTTGGTTCTGTGACAACTTGGAACCTTTATCAAGGACATATTAGTTATACTAAAAGATTCAAAGATTCAGTAAATAAGTTAATTAATATCCACCTTTTAAAAATTAATTTACAAAAATCAATTTAAATTTGCCAGAGAAACTAGTAAAAAACAGAATTTTTTTTAGTATATCATGTTGTTAGATATATTTGCTTGAATGCCGAACAGCAAACATAATTTCATAGTATGAATAAACTTGATATAAACTTAACATATATAAAGGCTATAGTTAGCAGATCAAAATTCATATATTTTTTATTTAAAAATAACCCTCGCCCAGCAAGGAATCTTCTTTCCATTCAATGTAATTCAAAGTACTTCAAGAATTATTGATATGTAATAGTAGATAATATTCTAATATGCTAAGTATGTATGCAGTATTACTATATACAAAAAGGCACTTAAACTTCTTCTAGTAAAGCAAACTGATCTTCAGAATCCTCTGTGACTATTGCATCAATATTGTAAAAAGCGGCATGAAGAGATATTACAAACATGGACGCTCCTGAAAATTAAAATTAATTGTAAAAACTGTAAAATTATAAAGTTTTGCAAAATATTTAACTTTATATATATATATATATATATATATATATATATACACGCTGGAGTCTGATGCTTCTTGGGAAACAAATCAGTACACAAAACCCATGTGTCGATTATATGCACAGAGATGCATTCTTATCTTCTAGATTCTAGACAAGTTATAAATATATATATATATATATATATATATATATATATATCTGCATCACAAAATAATCTAAATGATGAAAGAATAAATTTAAACAAAGATTTACAAAGAATTTTTAAATTACCGATAACCCAGAAAGCTGCAGCACCAGCTCCTGCTATATATAGAACAGGTAAAGAGGCAGCTGCTACAGCCACACATTGCTGTGTTGGTGTTAATTCTCGACCCATTATTGACATATGAACATTTGCTGATTTGATTTTATAATAAGCAAATGCTACTCCGGCCAGAACCAACAACAACAAAGGAGATGTTATCCTAAAGAAATGAATTTATAATCAAATTATAAAAATTCATCAATAATAAATACAATAAACTTTAAAAAAGTTATGGAGAAGAGTACATAATTCTTAGAATGTTGTTACTATATGATGAATCTTTTGTTAAAAAATTGTTTAACTAGATGAAAGATTTCATTCTTTCATAGTGATAAATGATATATAAACAGCAACTACAAATTATACTTACAGACAATAAAGAAATAGACCAATAAAGACAAACAAATAATTGCTTTGAAAATGTTGTATATTTCGTACTATTCTTTTGCTCAATCGTGGCAAAGAAGCTGGAGCTTTAAAATTTGATGTCTGAGCAAATTCACTCCATGATCTAATATTTTGTCTTCTCTGCGCAATGAATTCTGTCACATTTGGAACTCGTCCTAACTGAGATTGTATTTGCGAAAAACTAAAATAAGTAATTAATGTAAGTATTAAATAGATGTTTAGAAATATAACTAAGTAATAATATTAATATTAGAATGTTATATCTAAATCACAGAAGAACCAGAATTGACATAAATTATAATGTATAGCTTTTTCAATTCTCTCAATATTCTATATAGTATTAGGGCAATTGGAAAAACAGTATAAATACATTTTGTTATGTTTACATATTCATACTATTGATTTGTTTGTAGTGGGCAAATTTTAAATACTTTCTTATATTCTAAATACTAATTGGTTTCAACAATTCAATAGTATTACAGATTGTTTACAATATATAAATTCAAATATTAAAAATCTAGAACAATGACATGAATTTATAGAAAGGATTTTGACACAAATCTCACCTAGGAAATCCAGATTTTGGTTCTGGAGGCGATTGCATTTCACCAGAAACGTCTATATTTACATCGGTCATTTTAATGCCTTTATATTCCTGAAATACTACATTTAATAGTGAGATATTTCTGATTATCCTGAATACTTTTGATATTTCTTTTGCAAATGTCAAATCCAATCGTCTTCTTTTCCTACACAACACAAACACATGCAAACTTAGATTTGTAACGTCATCTGTAAGTTCGTCAGATCTGACAGATAACCCATAAAAATAAAAATGATAAATTGATATTAATAGCAACCAAGCGACGTAGTACCACTTTCTATTTTAAAGTGTATTTCATTTACTTCTACATTTCATATGTTATGATTATATTTATATTCATTTGAAACTTGTATTTCAAATCCACAATGCAGTTACATCAAACAATTTATGAGAGTCTATCATATGAATATAATAATGATTATATTATGCATTTCATTTTATTAAAATCAATTACTGTTTATGGCTAGGGTCTTTATTGTCATACACTTCGACATACAATTTTGTCATATACAGTTGATATAAACAGAATAATAAATATAATGTAATCTTATTTATTCATATGACGACTTTGCTTGTGAAGAAATGCATCAAATATTTTGTGTTATGAAAAAAAATGTTATATCTTGTTCATTTTATTTGAATGATATACAATATTTGTTTTCTATCACTTTTAGAAAATATATTATTCTTTTCAATTTTTTACAGTCTCTTCAAAACCATGAGCAATTACTAATCTTTCTAAATGATTCAAGTCACATTTAATTATTCTAAATATATTAAAAAATGTTTTGTTTGTTATAGATTTATCATTTTAAATCTTAATATGTGTTAAATCCACTTAATATTGTTTTCATGTAGTTCTTGTCTGCAGCCGGTATATCACATTTGTCCACAGCATTTTTAATAAGATTTATATCATTAGCTGTTAAACCAGGTACATAGTAGAGAATGTTTATGACTGTACTAATAAATTGTGTATCTGTACAATGTGTTATTGTATCTGAAAATAATTTTTATATAAATTAATAATTATATTTATATATGTTTCATCATATTTACACAACTATTTCACCTTTTTTTTTCTAAATATAGAATGAATGCACAATGAGAACTGTAAACTGAATTCACTATGAAAATTACCATTATTTGAAAAGATGGTATTTAACAAGTCCATATCACAAGAATATTATAAATATAGTATCTTTAACATTTTGAAGTACACAGTTTAGTATAGGCAGATAATAAAAAAAAACTCAGGTTAAAATATTATTCCATCACAAAGCATATTATGTGCATGTGACAAAACATTAAATAACATTCAACATAAGAACATATTTCTTCTTTCATTTATAAAGGTTAGCAATTTTACAAACTAAAGGTTATTTTTAAAATTCTCACCTAAAATTCTAGGAAGTTCCGATAGCACACTTTCTAAAAATTCTATATTATTATGTCTTGAGAGCATGATTAGAAATTGAACTTCTTCTAAAGTAAGATTTAAATTGCACAACATTATAGGTAAACTTTGTATCCAAGACAAATATTTAGAAGACCTAAAATAAAAATGCATAAATGAAAATTAGGACAAAAGAAATTATTTGAAACAATTTCTTTATAAACTATGTACATGCTTACTTATGCAAATGTTGAAGTTCTGTGTCTTGTGATATCCTACATAATATTTTAAAAATGATTTTTCTCACATATGTGTTAATTTCACCATAAAATAATTGAATGAGAGAATCCAATAAACTTTCCAAAGATATTCCATTTTTGTAGCTTTTTGCTCCCATTTCAAAAAAAATGCATAACAACATGTCTTCTAACACTTGGTAAGTATTATAATCATCATTTCGAGTACAAATTTTGAATAAAGAATCTATAAAATCAAAATTGGATAAAAATCTACATTCTACATTTACAAACAATAAAATGTATGATACTTACTAGTAACATAATTTAATATAGTTGAATATTGATGTTTTTGTTTTAAATTACAGTCTTTACAGAAAAGAACAAACATGTAACAGATGTATATATTTTGAATCAAGCAATCACTATATCTGGAAGCTGGAATATTTTTGCTCAAATTTCGATTTCCGGAATATGGAAATCCGTCAACTATATAGTTAATAAAATCTTTTCTATATTTTTTGTAAAACCAATCGGTACTACTATTTTCTTCATCTGCTTGAATTTGAACAAAGAATCGTAAAGAGATCATAATTTCCATAATGGAGGTAAGTAATGCCATGCTCTCATTATTTAAAATATAGCAACCAGAAGAACCTTTGATGCTGTTTAATTTTACTTCTAACCATGTTTCAAATAATAATGGCATCAATGTTACTATTTTACTTTTAAAATCATTTTCTTGGGTCAAAGATGCATTAAAGTTTTTATTTGATCCAGAAAAAAGTCCTAGTCCATTTATTTTTAAATTGTGATCATCATAAACTCCTAAGTAGACAGGTAGTGTTTCTCTGAATGAATAATTTTGTGTAACTTCTATATCCTGATTTCCCCTAAAATTGAATTATGTTTGAAATGAAGTAAGTATGGTATAAAAAATTTGAAATAAGATATAAACAATTACAGTTGAATTCATAATGATATAAGATAGTGTGGTAATATATAATATTATTTTGAATTTACTATGCCATCTTATCATTTGCAAACTCAGTAAAAATTAGCAGTAGATTTTTAAAAAAAAACTTACATAAAAAGCAAAATCTAAATTAGTGATATTTCTAATCAACAGAAAAAAATATCTAAACAATATATATATATATATATATATATATATATATATATAACTTTCTATTGCATTTTTAAACCGCATAAACAATTTATAATAAAAATTCAATATCAAAATAATAAAACTTACTTTTCAATGCCACTATTGTTCCTCATGAAGTCTACTAACACTTGTAACATAAGTTGCAGCTTTTGCAATACATTTACTCTCCATTTTATAGTAGAAATTTTTGAATTTAAATTTAATGTTAGTGATCGTTCAGATTTCGATTCAATGCGTAACTTAGATATCATGTCTAAAAAATTATCCATTATCCTAGAATAGTTATTGGTTACTATTGATGGAACCAATTTCAATAATACATCCAAAAACAATAAGGAATCATTTTGTATTCTTGGATCAATATGTGTCATTGCACAACATAAATAAGAAGATAATACATCATAATATGGCATTAACACTCTGCTATCTTTGTCAACTATCTGAAAAAATAATCAAATTTAAGTTATTGATTACAATTGTCTTATTGAAATTAAAATTGAGATATTGCATTTAAAGCATAAATACAACATCAAAAAGTGAAACAAAATAGTGTTGTATTTTGAACATCCAATAAAATACTCCACCAAAAACTCAAATAAATTATTATTTATGTATATGATTTAATATTGAGTCAAATCTCTAATCATCGAAAAGAACAATTTATAAATCACAAAAAATGTGAGTTTCATTTTGCTGGTTAATTGATTTTGCCATTAATATTACCATTACTTATTTAAATTATTTACTTTGTTTTGTATATTTAAATATAAAATATAATCGAAACCAGATCAGACTATTATTGCTGTTAAGCCAATATTACGAATCAGTACTGGAATTGACATCACATACAGGTCTCAATAATGCTTGAAGCACAGTAAACGATTCTCTTCGTACATCCTTTTCTTCATTTGTCGAGAGACTAGATAAATTTTTCAAAATTGGACTAAATTGATTATCTATGATGTCAACAGAATATTTGGTTAAAATACATTTCAGATTATTTAATGATCCCATGCAAATTTTATGGTTGTGATGTCGGAGCTTGGACAAGCAATCCTATAATAAATTATTTATAGATTAATTAATATTAAATTAAGCTCACAAATAATGATACAAATACTAACTTTGATTTGCGTGGCAATATCAACTTTGTTCACTCCAACATTTTTTAACTGCTCTCCAATTATTATTTTCCGTACTTTGAAAGTTGTATTAGTTACATTTGTTCCTTTTGGTAAGGTTTTTCCTTTAAGTTTAACTTTTGCACGTTCTGATTTTAACAGCTTTTTATGTCTATTATTTTTACCCATTTTTAACCAAATTTAAATAATTATATTGACAAACACGTGCAAACTAATATTCCTAACCTAAAATATATATCTTTCATAACACAATGCTGAGGTGTTGACGTGTTGACTCAACAAACCGTTTTTCTTCGCTGTCAAATCAGCCGTTTAACGAATCGATTGGACCATAGATAAACAAGTATAAATGGATTGGACACAATCATAGATAAACTAGTGGTGTATGGCATTGTGCAAATTGCTGGAACTTCCCGTACCGTAACGAAATGTTCGATGAATATTAAATGTTTTCAAATAGATTATTATAAATACTGTAACATTGTCGAACATTTATAAGAATTATATAAACTGAATCACAAAGTCAATAATATTTATTTAAAGTATATAAGGGAGCTTTGAAACTTTAGCCAGAATTAAAATTAAAATCTGAATTATTTTCGATATAAACAAAAAAATAAAATGAATTTTTTTCCAAAAGCAATTGTATCGTTAACACAAGCAGAAAGTTTTTTGAATCATTCAATTCGGATGCTTATTTCTATCAAAAACTGCCATTTTATGCATATTTAGATCTGCATCTTCAAAATGTCTGGGCCTGTCTTTGCCAAAAACTAATAAGCTCTTCTCCCAATCATTACTAATTGAATGTTTTTCAGATCATTCAAATCGGATGCTCCGTTCTCTCAAAAACTTGATTTATATTTTCTGCACCCTTTGCTCTTGGGACCTGCCTTCCCAAAAATTTAATCAGATCTTCATCTTAAGTAGTAACATGTTTTTTGAATTATTAAAATCGGATGCTCCATTCTCTTAAAAACTGAGTTACCGTTTTTGGCACTTTTTGTCCCGTATCTTCGGAATGGCTAGACTTGCCTTCACCAAAAATTAATCAGCACGTCTCCATAGCAATATGAATCGAAGGCTTTTTGAATTATTCAAATCGGTTGATCGGTGATCCCAAAATCGTCGACGAAAATTTGTATCCGCACACACACACAAACACACACACATACCTACACATATACATCCATTTTTTAAGGTGTGCTAAAATATTCAGAAACCTTTGAAACGTAAAGATATATAAAAATTTTCATTTTCGATTTTTTTGAGATTACTATAACTTATCCTAAAAGAAGTTAATGATTACAATATTACAGGCGGAAGACTAAACTGAACCTTTCAAATACCGGTGTTCCTGTAAAGGTAGACATTTTTATACTGCAAAGAATGCATGCTATAGCATGCTAAGTAAGAAATTCTGCACACCAGCAGAAATTTGAAAATGCAAAAAAAAACGATAACTATAAACTTGTTCTTGCGAGCTTCAATATTTTAGCGATTATACATATTCATTGAGAAGTTCAAAAATCAAATTGCCAGGCGAATTCAACCTGCACAAGTACCTGCCAGACGAGCCGTAAGGTTCACTTTATTGAAGAAGATGTATATGCATTAAAACAAAATTTGTTCTATAAGGTAAAAATTTATAAATTTGTTTGTCTAAATGATTTTAAAAAGGTATGTGCATAACCAGGTGATTCTATCCAGCCTAAGCCCTGACCAGGCGTGGGGAAAAATGCTTTGGAGTGGACGCAACGTAAATAATTATACATGTAAAAATTGAAAATTGATATTATGGTTCTTTGTAAAGTTCGTATTAATCATTGTAATGAGAATTATTATAATTCATTTCAAATCATTATAATTGTTTAAGCAGTTTGTAATTCTCTCAAAAACCGAACTTCTTGTAGGGTAAGTAATCGCAAAAAAATGAAAATAATTTTTCTATATATCTTTACGCTTCTGAACATTTTGGCATATCTTAAAATATCTATATATGTAAGTGTTTCGGGAAGAACTTTGAATTTTCGGGAAGTTTCAGCAATTTGCCTTAAGGCACAATGCAATGTATCACTAGTTCAAACAAATTTTGAACATAGGCATTTAAAATCGCTCTATAACTATTGTGTCAACGATTAAAAAATGAATTTAATCACACATAAATAATAAAGAGGCATATGTGAATCGTCGGATTTACTATTTCACGCAACTTGCGATGTTTTGCTAGATTAAATGATATCATTTAATAAGTGCATTTTATTAATATCACCACCAACTAGCGATGGATATTGTTTTTTATCAGTATTATAATTTACTAGTGGCGAAAGCATTAGTTAGAAATACGCTGAATTTAATAGTAAATTTGATATTCCACAAATAATATTATTTAGTATTACTAGCAATTGCTAGTAAATATCATTTTAAATAATTCTAATCGTCTTAGTTTATTTTTATAATATTTACCTTATATTGAAAAACCTTGTTAATAGGATGCAAATAGCGTTTTTGCAAAAAATGGTTAATATTTAATAAATAATCATATCTTCTCTGTAATAAAAATCCGACTATACTAATTTATTTAAATTAGACACATATTACTTCTGATTTTTTGCGTTTTGTGGCTGTTAAAATTATAAAAAAAACTATAAATATTGAAAGTGGTATATAGATCTGTTGTGGTATAGAATTGTTTATTCATAAAATAATTAACCTTTCGGCTTTTGGTCATTCTTCTGACATACTTTCAATTTGTTACTTCTAATTTATATATTTTATAATTCAATTAGCAATATTTGATAAGTTATTAAACTATTAGTTTTAATTATATTTCATTTAATAAAAAGTTTGTGATTTTTCATTTAAATGTAGTATGGTTTGTTTTATAATGATACTTGTAATTTATAATAAATAAATAAATAAATAAAAAATAAATATTTGCTATAAAATTAGTATTGATTATCAATCTGAAGTTCTGAACTCAGAGTTAATTAAAATGTTTTAGTGACAGGTGATCCACCAATGCTTTGAATTGTGATTGATTTCAAACTCGCATGAATAATTTATAATTTTTTTTGATGATTATTATTTAATTAGACTTCAATAGCGATCGAAATTAAGACTCAAATTTCCATAAGAGGCAATTGTTTTAATAATAGACATGAAGATGTTCTTTCAATATTATATACTTAGTAACTGAATGTACTAAATAATTACCGTGCAATTGAGTTATTGTTATGAAATATTAATAAAAATGATACTGGAGTGGATTCGTACTGCTGCAATATTAGCAGCCTTGCAAAGACATTATGCATCGAGAGATATACGATTTGTTTATGAACGCCGAAATCAAGGAACCTCACAACCAGAGCAGTTGCATCGTATACAGGCTCTTTGCTGGTAAGTATATAAAGTTTTTCTTTTGTTTGTTTCAATAGCAATAAGAATTATTCAGAATTATACTTGCCCTATAAGCTGTTTGTAAAAGATTTAGTCCAGGGATTCCAAAAAAAAATGTAGACCAGACATCATATTAGCTGGGAGATGTAAGATTAAACCATGATTAAACCTTACAAAATTATTGCCAAGTGTTGACATTTTCTTTTTGCTTATTTTATTTTTTTTGTCATTATTTTAAATTCATTTAATAAATGTATAAAACTAATATTCAATTCATGACCCAAGGTCTAGGCTGGGTCACCAATGTGGGAGTAGTAATGAATATGAAAGTATAAACTCCACTTGTATAAAAATATATAAAATTTATTAATTATAAAAATTAATGATATGAAAATATGACAAGTCCAATTGTTTTCTCCACCTGCCTGCTTGATCCCCACAAGACTACAAATCAATATGCAATATTATGTAAAAATATGCATAAAAACGAATTATTTTTTGTTTATTTTATAATATCGTTCTAAAAATATTGGATTATCTTTGATAATAGTATTCTGGAAAGAGATGTACGGGCCCCCTGAGGGCAGAATATATCAAGAAATATCGAATAGTTATGTGTGGATGTTGCAGCAATGACTTCGACATTTTCACTTGAGAACATATTTGAACTCCCTGAACTACAGGTATCATACTGCTTGGTACCGAGTTGGCCGAGTTATACTTGCAACGATTTATAGATGTTAAATAACAATTTTTTATAAAAAAACTCAAAACGAATTAAAATATTTGATCAATTCCGTTCAGTAAATTGAGTTCATTCCCTCAAAACTTTAGACGTTTGACCTAATACCTTGGCTCTATTTTATAATATGAATAGATATAGATATAGAATATATAATATAGAATAAATTAGATTTTTTCAAACTGTTTTATTCAAACAAAACTGTAAAAGATATGCAAGCGTTAGTAGATATATTTGCATTCTAGGAATAAAGAAGAGCTGCATTGATATTCGTAAATCGGTTTGAGCTCGAGCACCAAATTTGAGAAATTTACGCTGCAAAGAAAACTTTTTTGCAAACAGATATGTATTTAGTATTTCAAATTATTTAATATAATTAATTTTCGTTCTTTTTTCTTTTTTTTTTAACTATTAAGGGAATTACACAAAGACACAGCCGTAACAGTTTCGGCAATACATGTGGAACAATTGTCTAAGGTTGCCAAACGAGGGGCTGACAGGCAGCTTGCTGTTTTGATTGTTGGGCCTGAATCAATTAAAAAATATGTTGCTGAGGTAACATAATTTTTTTAAATCATTATTAGATTTAAATAGCACAATGTACACATTTGGTTTAAAATTAAATTTCACCAACAATAAATCACCAGCAAAACAAATCTTAAATATAAGGATTGTACAAGAAATTATGTTTGAAAGCAAATTGCTGAAACATGCGATGAATAAGAAATGGGAACAACTATTCGTGGGAATTTATTTTGTTAAATTATATCATTTTTATACTTTTTCAGGTTTAATTATCCAAATATTATTGCTCTAATATTATACTTCAAGGCAAAATAGATGCATAGTACTTGACAAAGTTAAGACGAAGATATTCAGAATGGAAAATAATCATAAAAAGTCTTCTTGGCCAATGTTAAAGTTGTTGGCATAATTTACTCACTTACTGTTATAATTTTATACCGTTTTCTTTAAACAGCAATCAGAACTAAAAGCTCTATAAACTGTTGATGTTACTGATACTTTTCCTCAATGTTGCTTTTTTAGAAAGCAACCCAATAATCGTCCTTCATAATCGTGATGATGTACTTTAACCTTCCTATACCCGCGCCAAATAGTTGTAACACCTATACCCCCTCATATTTTCACATGAAAACATGAGGGAGCGTCCATTAATCACGTGAGCAAGTTTTTAAGGATTTTGGCCGCTTTTCCCCTTGGTGATACATGGTGGTATTCAAAATTACCGCCCCCTCCCCCAGCAAACATCACGTAAAAAATAGATAAAAAATGAATACACGATATATCTTTGTATACTCCTCCTTCTCCCACGTGATATTTCGTGATTTTTTGTCAAACACCCCCCCTCCCCCTAAAAACCTCACGTGATCAATGGACGCTCCTTGATCTATATTTTCAATATGAATATGAATCACTGCTACTTTTAGATATCAGGTTGTATGAAACGAGGATTTGAATTCGGGGATTAGAAATTAATCTTATTACTGTTACTTGGACGTATAAAATTTGGACGTTAGTTTGTAATTAGGAGTTCCTTTCCAAATCACAAATGACCATATTAACATTTTATTTAATACGATTCGCCAATATTAATGTTACTAGCATCGTTCGCTCTACTAATATTGAAATTTAAAATTTATGCCTATTTTAAATATAGTAAAGTTTTGAATTATTCAATATTTGTTTTAATAATTAGTTTTCTTCAGATAAAATAAAAAAAAAACTTTCAAGAGTTTCAATCATTTCTGACAATTCCAAAACTTCTGATATAATAATAATGGGTAGTACTGCCCTAGGGCAGGTCTGTGAGCTAAGTTAAACTCGAACTCGAGTCAGGAAAGAAGTAGTGTGAGAGTTTTTCCCATTTCCATTTCACACCGCAGTGCCCGAGATGGGCTTATTTTCAATTGGAAACATATTTTGATTTATATTTTCAATTGAAAATGAACATCGCACTGCCCGATGCCAGATTGCCAGAGCATATTGATACAAATAATACTTTTACTTCAGGAATTGAAAAGGCGCTCGTTGCATTCAACAAAGTGGATAATGTTCCTGGAGCCATCTGCTAATATAACAGAGATCTTCGAAGGCGTTCATGTGCCGTTTAATTCCGAACTTTTAATTATTCACATGAATAATGAGGCAAATAATACAGTTGATACGGTAGCATTACCGATAAGAATCAGTGAGGTTTATCGAGTGGAAAGCATGTCTCCATTAAGGGTCAGTCTTATCAGCTTTTAACTATCAGTTGTATAAAGCATACAGTGATTTTATTATATGTACATGTTCACTAATAAACACAGATAAGATCTTCATTGATCCACATATTTGCAATGTTTTACAATATAATACATGTATGTATATGCAAATGCAATAGAACCCTTTTAAGCCAAACTTGCCTAATACGATTTCTTGCATAATGCATCACTTTATAATTTTCATCACGTCATATGCTTAATTAACGTCTAGCAAGGTATCAATATAAACAAAAAGCTATCATTTTTTTTTTTATTTTTGGTCATTTTGGCATCAGAAAAATTTATGAGTTTGTATGTGTCTATGTATGCTTATGTACGTTCGGATAAAATATTTAATCAAGTAAATTTGTTCGGATAAAATATTTAATCAAGTAAATTTTCCAGTTTACTGTTTAATATCCTCATTTTTTATAAATACATTATTGTATCACAGTATATGTTAATGGTAATACATTTTTATTATGTTATTTAATAACACGATCGATTTCTGTTTTCCAACGGTAATTAACGGTTGTAGCATTATTTCAAATATTAATATAATAAACTTAAAAAAACTACTAGGAAATGTATCACATTTTCAAACTGAATTGTAAATTTAAATTTCTTATTTGAAGTATAAAACTTTGTATATTTTTGAAATTT